>NC_133330.1:139042499-139259999 GCF_042186555.1 Aquarana catesbeiana | reverse complement strand
ACAAGATGTGCTTTAATTGCAGAATTTCAGCTTTATTTGAGGGTGTTTACATCCAAATCAGGTGAACGGTGCAGGAATTACAAAGGTTTGTATATGTGCCTCCAACTTTTTAAGGGACCAAAAGTAATGGGCAGATTAACAATCATCCATCAAACTTTCACTTTTTAATACTTGGTTGCAAATCCTTTGCAGTCAATTACAGCCTGAAGTCTGGAACGCATAGACATCACCAGACGCTGGGTTTCAACCCTGGTGCTGCTCTGCCAGGCCTCTACTACAACTGTCTTCAGTTCCTGCTTGTTCTTGGGGCATTTTCCCTTCAGTTTTGTCTTCAGCAAATGAAATGCATGCTCAATCGGATTCAGGTCAGGTGATTGACTTGGCCATTGCATAACATTCCACTTCTTTCCCTTAAAAAACTCTTTGGTTGCCTTCGTAGTATGCTTCGGGTCATTGTCCATCTGCACTGTGAAGCGCCATCCAATGAGTTCTGAAGCATTTTGCTGAATATGAGCAGATAATATTGCCCGAAACACTTCAGAATTCATCCTGCTGCTTTTGTCAGCAGTCACATCATCAATAAATACATGTGAACCAGTTCCATTGCCAGCCATACATGCCCACGCCATGACACTACCACCACCATGCTTCATTGATGAGGTGGTATGCTTTGGATCATGAGCAGTTCCTTTCCTTCTCCATACTCTTCTCTTCCCATCACTCTGGTACAAGTTGATCTTGGTCTCATGTGTCCATAGGATGTTGTTCCAGAACTGTAAAGGCTTTTTTGGATGTTGTTTGACAAACTCTAATCAGGCCTTCCTGTTTTTGAGGCTCACCAATGGTTTACATCTTGTGGTGAACCCTCTGTATTCACTAGGGATGAGCTTCGTGTTCGAGTCGAACCCATGTTCGACTCGAACATCGGCTGTTCGCCGAATTGCGAATGATATGGGCCGTTCGCGCTAAATTCGTGTGGCGCGTCACGGCCCATAATTCACTGCGGCATCGCAGTGCATTGCTGGCTGATGATTGGCCAAGCATGCACTATGACCCGCATGCTTGGCCAATCACAGCGCTGTCAGTAGAGAGAGCTGTAATTGGCCAAAGCCAGGGTGGCTTTGGCCAATTATGGCTCAGGGGATTTAGTACACACCCCACACTATATAAGGCCGCCTGCACGGCGGCCCTGTGTAGTGTGTGTTCCGGTGTGCTGAGAGATAGAGAGAGAGAGAGACAGTGTCATTTGATTTGAGTTAGATAGATTAGGCAGAACAGTCAGTCAGTTAGCTGCACTTACAGTGTATTGTGTATATATATGCATCCCAGGTGTTGCATATATATATATACACTGTATTCAGTTTAGCTAGATCCGTTCCTGTTATCTTCTATCTAGACTATTTACATTTAATGCAGTGCGTCCTGCTCACAGTGTTCAGCTAGATCCGTTCCTGCTATTTACATTTAGTGCAGTGCGTCCTGCTCACAGTGTTCAGCTAGATCCGTTCCTGTTATCTTCTAGACTATTTACATTTAGTGCAGTGCGTCCTGCTCACAGTGTTCAGCTAGATCCGTTCCTGCAATTTACATTTAGTGCAGTGCGTCCTGCTCACAGTGTTCAGCTAGATCCGTTCCTGCTATTTACATTTAGTGCAGTGCGTCCTGCTCACAGTGTTCAGCTAGATCCGTTCCTGCTATTTACATTTAGTGCAGTGCGTCCTGCTCACAGTGTTCAGCTAGATCCGTTCCTGTTATTTACATTTAGTGCTGTGCGTCCTGCTCACAGTGTTCAGCTAGATCCGTTCCTGCTATTTACATTTAGTGCAGTGCGTCCTGCTCACAGTGTTCAGCTAGATCCGTTCCTGCTATTTACATTTAGTGCAGTGCGTCCTGCTCACAGTGTTCAGCTAGATCTGTTCCTGCTATTTACATTTAGTGCAGTGCGTCCTGCTCACAGTGTTCAGCTAGATCCGTTCCTGCTATTTACATTTAGTGCAGTGCGTCCTGCTCACAGTGTTCAGCTAGATCCGTTCCTGTTATCTTCTAGACTATTTACATTTAGTGCAGTGCGTCCTGCTCACAGTGTTCAGCTAGATCCGTTCCTGTTATTTACATTTAGTGCAGTGCGTCCTGCTCACAGTGTTCAGCTAGATCCGTTCCTGCTATTTACATTTAGTGCAGTGCGTCCTGCTCACAGTGTTCAGCTAGAGCCGTTCCTGCTATTTACATTTAGTGCAGTGCGTCCTGCTCACAGTGTTCAGCTAGATCCGTTCCTGTTATCTTCTAGACTATTTACATTTAGTGCAGTGCGCCCTGCTCACAGTGTTCAGCTAGATCCGTTCCTGCTATTTACATTTAGTGCAGTGCGTCCTGCTCACAGTGTTCAGCTAGATCCGTTCCTGTTATCTTCTAGACTATTTACATTTAGTGCAGTGCGTCCTGCTCACAGTGTTCAGCTAGATCCGTTCCTGTTATCTTCTAGACTATTTACATTTAGTGCAGTGCGTCCTGCTCACAGTGTTCAGCTAGATCCGTTCCTGTTATCTTCTAGACTATTTACATTTAGTGCAGTGCGTCCTGCTCACAGTGTTCAGCTAGATCCGTTCCTGTTATCTTCTAGACTATTTACATTTAGTGCAGTGCGTCCTGCTCACAGTGTTCAGCTAGATCCGTTCCTGTTATCTTCCTACTGACAGGCAGGCTTGTCTGGTTACAGTATATAAAGCTACCTGAAGAAAATTACAGGTGTTCTATTTGATCCTATTAGTACCACGGTCAGGCAGCTAGACTATTTACATTTAGTACAGTGCGTCCTGCTCACAGTGTTCAGCTAGATCCGTTCCTGTTATCTTCCTACTGACAGGCAGGCTTGTCTGGTTACAGTATATAAAGCTACCTGAAGAAAATTACAGGTGTTCTATTTGATCCTATTAGTACCACGGTCAGGCAGCTAGACTATTTACATTTAGTACAGTGCGTCCTGCTCACAGTGTACAGCTAGATCCGTTCCTGTTATCTTCCTACTGACAGGCAGGCTTGTCTGGTTACAGTATATAAAGCTACCTGAAGAAAATTACAGGTGTTCTATTTGATCCTATTAGTACCACGGTCAGGCAGCTAGACTATTTACATTTAGTACAGTGCGTCCTGCTCACAGTGTTCAGCTAGATCCGTTCCTGTTATCTTCCTACTGACAGGCAGGCTTGTCTGGTTACAGTATATAAAGCTACCTGAAGAAAATTACAGGTGTTCTATCCCAGCTTAGTGCAGCTACAGGCCATTAGTATGTCTGGAAGGCCAAGAAGGAGAGGCAGACAGTCACAAGCCAATAAGAGAGGGCAAGCAGGCTCTGTGTCTAGCGCTGGTCGTGGAGACGGTGCATCCTCATCAGCACGTGGCCATGGGACACGCTTGGCCTTTTTTTCGGCAGCTGGCCGTGTTGAGCCGCAACATGCGGAAGACTTGGTCGAGTGGATGACCAAGCCGTCCTCATCCTCCTCATCCTCTCTCACTCATGCCCAGGGTGCTTTGTCTGGCAAAGCAGCGGCCTCTTCCCTCAGCTCAATGTCATCAGTGACTCCTTCCCTAGCTCCACCATGTCCTCATGAGGATTCCCTCGAACTGTTTGACCACAGTGTTGGGTACATGCTCCAGGAGGATGCCCAGCGTTTGGAAGGCTCTGATGATGATACTGAGCTCGATGAAGGCAGTAACATGAGCACGGACAGAGGGGGTGACCAAGAAGGACAGCAATCTGGCAGTCATGCTCCCCCTGCTGCAGCATACTGCCAGGTTTGCTCCAGTGATGAGGAGGGAGGGGATGATGAGGTCACTGACTCAACGTGGGTGCCTGATAGGAGAGAGGAGGAGGAGGAGGAGGAGGAGGAGGCGGCGGCACATTACCAACGAGGCAGGATGCCCTCCAGGGGCCAGCCTAAGGGCAGCACATTGACTGCATCACACCCCAAAGCTCCACATGTGCAGGGCGCTGCAGTCTCTGCGCGTTATTCAAAAAGTTCTTTGGTGTGGGCCTTTTTTGAGACGAGTGCATCAGATCGCACCGCTGCTATTTGCAACATATGTCTCAAGCGTATCTCGCGTGGCCAAAACATCTCCCGCTTGGGTACCACATGCTTGACCAGACATATGTTGACCTGCCATGCAGTTCGTTGGCAAGCGTATCTAAAAGACCCACACCAAAGAACAAAGAGGATCTCTCCTTGCTCCTCATCAGCTGAGATTTCCAACCCCACTAGACCTTCAGTCCTCTCTGAGACCTGCAGTGAGAGGAATGAAGGTGTAGAATTAGGTGTGTCACAGCCAAGTACTTGTGGGCAATCTGCTTTTGGTACACCGACGTCAGATTGTACCAGGCAAATTTCCCTGCCCCAGCTGCTGCACCGCCGAAAGAAGTTTGCTCCCAGCCATCCACATGCCCAGCGGTTGAATGCTAGCTTGGCAAAATTGCTAGCACTTCAACTGCTGCCTTTTCAGTTGGTAGACTCTGCCCCCTTCCGTGAGTTTGTGGAATGTGCGGTTCCTCAGTGGCAGGTACCCAAACGCCACTTTTTCTCATGGAAGGCGATTCCGGCTCTCTACCGGCATGTGGAAGGCAATGTCCATGCCTCGCTGGACAGGGCGGTCAGCGGTAAGGTGCATATTACCGCTGACTCATGGTCCAGCAGGCATGGACAGGGACGTTACCTAAGTTTCACGGCGCATTGGGTGACTCTGCTGGCAGCTGGGAAGGATGCAGGACAAGGTGCAGTAGTGTTGGAGGTTGTTCCGCCACCACGCCTCCAAAATGCTGATTGTGACACACCTCTCTCCTCCACCCCCTCCTCTTCTTCTTCCTCCATGGCCTCTTCCTCGGAACCAGCGGTGCTCCGTAGGCGTTCAAGGGGCTACGCAAGTACGCAGGCCAAAAGATGCCATGCGGTGCTTGAGCTGGTGTGCTTGGGGGACAGGAGCCACACTGGGGCAGAGGTTCTGTCAGCTCTGCAGGGGCAGGTTCAGAGGTGGTTGACGCCACGCCAACTTAAGGCAGGAATGGTGGTTTGCGACAATGGCACCAACCTCCTCTCTGCCCTCCGACAGGGACAAATGACCCATGTGCCCTGTTTGGCTCACGTCCTTAACTTGGTGGTGCAGCGGTTCTTGGGCAGGTACCCGGGCTTACAGGATGTCCTGAGGCAGGCCAGGAAAGTCTGTGTGCATTTCCGCCGGTCATATAATGCCAGTGCTCGGCTGACGGACCTCCAAAAGGAGTTTAACCTGCCCAAGAACCGCCTAATCTGTGACATGCCCACCAGGTGGAACTCAACGTTGGCCATGCTGCAGCGGCTGCACACGCAGCAGAGGGCCATCAATGAGTACCTGTGCGACTATGGCACCAGGACAGGGTCAGGGGAGCTTGGTTTTTTTTCCCCACGCCAGTGGGCCATGATCAGGGATGCATGCACTGTCCTGTCACCATTCGAGGAGGCCACGAGGATGGTGAGCACTGACAGTGCATGCATCAGTGACACTGTCCCCCTTGTCCACCTGTTGGAGCACACGCTGCGTGGAATAATGGACAGGGCACTTGAGGCAGAACAGAGGCAGGAAGAGGAGGACTTCCTTAGCTCTCAAGGCCCCCTTTATCCAGACAGTGTTCCTGCGTGCCCGCCGATCACACAGGAAGAGGACGAGGAGGAGGAGGAGGAGGAGGAAGATTGTGTCAGTATGGAGGTGGAGCCTGGCACTCAGCATCAGCAGCAGTCTTTAAGGGATCAGTCCCAAGGAACACATGGACTTGTACGTGGCTGGGAGGAGGTGGCTGCGGACGTTGTTGTCCTTAGTGACCCAGAGGACTCCGGACCGAATGCCTCAGCAAACCTACGCTGCATGGCCTCCCTGATCCTGCAAAGCCTGCGTAAGGATCCTCGTATTCGTGGTATCAAGGAGAAGGACCAATACTGGCTGGCAACCCTCCTTGATCCACGTTACAAGGGTAAGGTTGCGGACCTTATCTTGCCATCGCAGAGGGAGCAGAGGATGAAACATCTTCGGGAGGCCTTGCAGAAAGGTCTGTGCAACGCGTTCCCAGAGACTGGGAGGTTACAAACTCCTGTTTCTGGACAACGTGTTGCTGAGGCTTCGGTCAGTCAAAGAAGGAGCGGTGGAGAAGGTGGCCGTCTGACCGATGCGTTCAGACAGTTTTTTGGTCCGCAGCCCCAAGGTATGATCGGTTCCAGCAACCATCGCCAGCGTCTGTTTTACATGGTGCAAGAATACCTAGGGGCAAGATCAGACTTGGACACCTTTCCCACCGAAAATCCTCTGGGTTACTGGGTCTTGAGGATGGATCACTGGCCAGAGCTTGCACAGTATGCAATTGAGCTACTGGCCTGTCCTGCATCCAGCGTTCTTTCGGAACGCACATTCAGTGCTGCTGGAGGCGTGGTAACCGATCACAGGGTGCGTCTGTCCACCGACTCGGTCGATCGGCTGACCTTCATAAAAATGAATGAGTCTTGGATCACCACCAGCTACCAAGCACCTGATGCTGATGTAACCGAATAATTTTTTTTGAAATCTCAGATCCCTTCAAAGACTGCCTATGCTGATGCTGAGTGACTATCCCTGAGTAATTATCCTCTTCCTCCTCAATCATCACGCTGATAGCTTGTAAGAACATTTTTGGTTCTGGGCGCCACCACCAGTGCCTAAGGCACAATTTTTCAGCCCCTGTTTAACAGGGGCGTGTAATTACAATTTTTGATGTAATACTTTGCAGCAGGGCTCGTTCCTGCATTCCAACTAGAGTGTCTGTGAGGGGTTGCAGTGTTGTGGCACCAGCACCAGTGCCTAAGGCCCAATTTTTCTGCCCCTGTCTAACAGGGGCGTGTAATTACAATTTTTGATGCAATACTTTGCAGCAGGGCTCGTTCCTGCGTTCCAACTAGAGTGTCTGTGAGGGGTTGCAGTGTTGTGGCACCAGCACCAGTGCCTAAGGCCCAATTTTTCTGCCCCTGTCTAACAGGGGCGTGTAATTACAATTTTTGATGCAATACTTTGCAGCAGGGCTCGTTCCTGCGTTCCAACTAGAGTGTCTGTGAGGGGTTGCAGTGTTGTGGCACCAGCACCAGTGCCTAAGGCCCAATTTTTCTGCCCCTGTCTAACAGGGGCGTGTAATTACAATTTTTGAAGCAATACTTTGCAGCAGGGCTCGTTCCTGCGTTCCAACTAGAGTGTCTGTGAGGGGTTGCAGTGTTGTGGCACCAGCACCAGTGCCTAAGGCCTAATTTTTCAGCTCCTGTTCAACAGGGGCATGTAATTACAATTCTTGATCTAATATTTCACAGCAGGGCCCTGTGAGGGCTTACAGTGTTGTGGCCACAGCAACACCTAAGGCCCAAATTTCTGCTGAGTATATAGGGCAGGACCCTACTTTCAAACATCTAACTTACAAACGACTCCTACTTGCAAACGGAAGGAGACAACAGGAAGTGAGATGAAATCTACCCCTAGGAAGGGAAATTCTCTCCTGTAAGAGTTAATATGGGAAAACAATTTCTCCTTTCCACTGATGCTTTCCAATCCTTGTTCCACAAAAAAACCCAAATTTTCAAAAAACATTTTTCATTGGGACAAAAAAGTGAGGTGAAATCTTCTGAAGAGGAGGAAAGACAGCAAAACAAATGTCACAGGGGTGATAACCCTTCCCTATGTTTTCCAAAAAGCTTAGAAAAGATTTTTTGGCTGGAGCTAAACACGTTAAAAATGTTCAAAATTACAAACAGATTCTACTTAACAACAAACCTACAGTCCCTGTCTTGTTTGCACCGCCTGTATACTGCTGTTCAGAGTATATAGGGCCTGGTGGCCCCACACCTTTCCTTATTTTAATTTGGGTGCGGGGTTCCCCTTAATATCCATACAAGACCCAAAGGGCCTGGTAATGGACTGGGGGGTACCCATGCCGTTTGTCTCACTGATTTTCATCCATATTGCCATGACCCGACATGACATTAAACCCGCAAGCAGTTTTAAATGAGATTTTTTCCTTTAAAAATGACATTTGGTGCAGGGACTGTTCTAAACATGGGAAACACGCGTCACTTTACAGGCATACTATAGACACCCCCCAGGTACGATATTTAAAGGAATATTTCACTTTTTTTTTTTTACTTTAAGCATCATTAAAATCACTGCTCCCGAAAAAACGGCCGTTTTTAAAAGTTTTTTTTGCATTGATACATGTCCCCTGGGGTAGGACCCGGGTCCCCAAACCCTTTTTAGGACAATACCATGCAAATTAGCCTTTAAAATGAGCACTTTTGATTTCGAACGTTCGAGTCCCATAGACGTCAATGGGGTTCTAACGTTCGTGCGAACTTTCGGTCCGTTCGCGGGTTCTGGTGCGAAACCGAACCGGGGGGTGTTCGGCTCATCCCTAGTATTCACTCTAGTGAAGTCTTCTCTTGATTGTTGACTTTGACACACATACACCTACCTCCTGGAGAGTGTTCTTGATCTGGCCAACTGTTGTGAAGGGTGTTTTCTTCACCAGGGAAAGAATTCTTCGGTCATCCACCACAGTTGTTTTCCTTGGTCTTCTGGGTCTTTTGGTGTTGCTGAGCTCACCGGTGCATTCTTTCTTTTTAAGGATGTTCCAAACAGTTGATTTGGCTACACCTAATGTTTTTGCTATCTCTCTGATGGGTTTGTTTTGGTTTTTTAGCCTAATGATGGCTTGCTTCACTGATAGTGACAGCTCTTTCGATCTCATATTGAGAGTTGACAGCAACAGATTCCAAATGCCAATAGCACACTTGAAATGAACTCTGGACCTTTTATCTGCTCCTTGTAAATGGGATAATGAGGGAATAACACACACCTGGCCATGGAACAGCTGAACAGCCAATTGTCCCATTACTTTTGGTCCCTTAAAAGGTGGGAGGCACATATACAAACTGTTGTTTATGTAAATACCCTCAAATTAAAGCTGAAAGTCTGCAGTTAAAGCACATCTTGTTTGTTTCATTTCAAATCCATTGTGGTGGTGTATAGAGCCAAAAAGATTAGAATTGTGTGGATGTCCCAATATTTATGGACCTGACTGTATATGTGTGTGTATATATATATATATATATATATATATATATATTGAGGCTCAATATTACTTTTTTAATATTTCCCAATGAGATTGTTAACATAGCTCCCATAAGGTCCTCTAATATTACTAAACTTTGCATCATAAAAAAAGTAAATTATAATGTAAAATGTATGTAAACCCTAGCATTGAAAGTCCCTTATTTGCTCCCATTTGGTCTGTTAAATACAGTGCCTATTCATGCCCCTTGCAATTTTCCACATTTTGTCATGTTACAACCAAAACGTAAATGTATTTTTGGGGATTTTATGTGATGCTGAATCTTGGCACATTTTGGAACTACATTTCCCATGATGCTCTTGCACTCTTAAGTGTAGTTGAGCATCATGGGAAATGTAGTTTCAAAACATCTGGAGTGCCAAGGTTTGCCATCACTGTAGATAGACCAACACAAATTGGCACATAATTGTAAAGTGGAAGGAAAATTTTAAATGGTTTTCAGTTTTTTACAAATAACTATCTGAAAAGGGTGGCATGCATTTGTATTCAGCCCCCCTGAGTCAATACTTTATAGAACCACCTTTCACTGCAACTACAGCTGCAAGTCTTTTTGGGTATGTCTCTACTAGGGATGAGCTCGATGTTCAGGTTGAACATAAGTTCGACTCGAACATAGGGTGTTCGCCCGTTCGCCGAAGAACAAACATTACGGGGTGTTTGCGGCAAATTTGTGGAACACGAGTTCACAGTGCATTGCTGTGTGATGATTGGCCAAAGCATGCACTTGACCTGCATCCCAGCGCCCTCTGCTAAGAGAGCCATAATTGCCCAAAGGCAGGGTGCCTTTGGCCAATCATGGCTCAGGGGGACTAAGTCCAAGCCCCACACTACATAAAGCTGCCTACACGGCGGCCCTGTGTAGTGTTGTTGGTGTGGACGGAGAGATAGCTTGATTTAGATTAAGCAGGCAGGATATTCAGTTTGTGGCAGTGTATTTGATACACATATATATATATATATATATATATATATATATATATATGATTAAAGGGAGAAAAATCAGCAATATTGGGACTTTAAATGAGGATAGTGGAGCCGTTCATACCCCTCCTCCATCCCGGTTCAATATTAGAAACTAAAAAAGAGAGCAGATGTGGGACTTTAAGTGAGGCACACGGGAGCAGAAGTCAAACTAGAATAAAGTTTCAATTTTTGAATGTAAAGTAATACATAAATTCATAAGTTTACATTTATAGGCACATAGCTCAATAAATATAATTTGTATTCAATCATAAAATACATTCCAACAAGGACTTCTATGTAAACATATGAGGATATGAATAAAAGATACATAACAAATAAATATGTGGCACTCAGTGTCACTAGAAAAAAGTGGCAAAGACAAAATGCAATAACATTGGAACGTCCATACATAGCTCATAATAGTGTATAAATAACGGTAGTTTTAAGCTCTACGCCGTTTCGGGACCTTATAGCCACTCATCAGGAGCATAACTGTATTAATCACCTACGAATAGGGAAAATAGCAATATTTAGAGTTTCCTCCTCCCACTGTGTTCGTGCACTTTTGGTTTTGGCTGCTGTCTGTCTTGGCCTGCCCTTTCTGCCACATTCCGGAGCTGCGACGCATACTGGGGATCCCCCCTCCGCCTTGTTGTGACGTGGGGCGGGCGGGGCCTCCTCCACTGCGCGTCAACGTCATGCCTTCTGCGCCGGCTGTTCAGCGTCTTTATGACGCCCCATAGCGGCAGCGTGGGTTCCATCTCCAGCGCTTGGTGGGGTCGGTTTGGCGCTCGCGGTCGGCCAGCTCGGTTCCCTGGCTGGCGGGTTTGCGGCGCCTCCTGGTCCCCTTTGGTTTGCTGGTTGCATGACGTTGGGGGTGTGCTCTGCAGCGGCACTCCCCGCTTTGGCTTCTCCCAGTGAGGTGTCTCCAAATTCAAGCTTTATCCGTACACCATCAAGCAGCCACACACTTTTGGCAACCATGCCCCTACTCCCATCCTTCACAGGTATGGTCTTTCTTCACCCCCTTTTCTCTCACTCACCTTCCTTCTTTTGTTCTAGCATCCCCATTCCCTGGTCTCTTTCTGGACTATCTTGGTCGTTTCTCTCATATTCTATTCTCTCTTTTTCGAAATTTTCTTCTTCTTACTTTTTCATTTTTCTCTTTCTCCTTCTTTCACCCCTTTTTCACTCCAACCCATTTTCACTGCCTTACACTCTTTTTTCATTTTGTCATACTATTCTCACCTATTCACTTCGTGTTTTTGTTTTTCAGGTCTTTTTCCTCACAGCTATGGTCTTTTTTCACCCCCTTTTCTTTCACTCAGTTTCCTTCTTTTGTTCTACTATCCCCCTTCCCTGGTCTTTTTCTGGACTATCTTGGTCATTTCTCTCATATTCTATTCTCTCTTTCTCAAAACTTTTTTCCTTTTTCTTCTTCATTTTCCCCTTCTCTTTCTTTCACTCTTTTTTATTCCAACCCATTTTCACTGCTTTATACTCTTCTTTCATTTTTTCACACTATTCTTACCTATTCACTTCGTGTTTTTGCTTTTCAGGTCTTTTTTCCTCCTCCCACTGAGGTCACCCCCTCACACTCTGACCCAATCTGGGGGTTTCTCGTTGCCAGGTCTGCTGCCTGGACACGCTCCCTCAGCTTCGGACCCTGGCATTGTGGGTGGGCTTTGCATTCAGGGCTGTGCCGCCTTTGCACGGACACAATTGTAAGTTCATGGTCTTTGTGGAAGAATGTGGAATTTTATGTTTTACATTTGCCCACTTGTCCTTAAAATTACTCTAAATATTGCTATTTTCCCTATTCGTAGGTGATTAATACGGTTATGCTCCTGATGAGTGGCTATAAGGTCCTGAAACGGCGTAGAGCTTACAACTACCGTTATTTATACACTATTATGAGCTATGTATGGACGTTCCAATGTTATTGCATTTTGTCTTTGCCACTTTTTTCTAGTGACACTGAGTGCCACATATTTATTGTTATGTATCTTTTATTCATATCCTCATATGTTTACATAGAAGTCCTTGTTGGAATGTATTTTATGATTGAATACAAATTATATTTATTCAGCTATGTGCCTATAAATGTAAACTTATGAATTTATGTATTACTTTATATTAAAAAATTTAAACTTTATTCTAGTTTGACTTCTGCTCCCGTGTGCCTCACTTAAAGTCCCACATCTGCTCTCTTTTTTAGTTTCTAATATATATATATATATATATATATATATATATATATATATATATATACAGTCTCGTATATATAAATATATATATATATATATATATATATATATATATATACTCTGCAACCAGTGTAGCCTATATCTACAGTGCATTCCGTGGTGTACTGTTTCTACTACACTTCTGGTGGTGTACACAATACAGTGCAGCCATAGTGCATTTGCTACTACTTTTCTAATGGTGTACACAGTACACAATACAGTGCAGCCATAGTACAGTTGCTACTATTTTTCTGGTGGTGTACACAATACAGTGCAGCCGCAGTGCAGTTGCTACTATCTTTCTGGTGGTGTACACAGTACACTATAGAGTGCAGCCATAGTACAGTTGCTACTACACTTCTGGTGGTGTACATAGTGAACAATACAGTGCAACCGTAGTGCAGTTGCTGCTACTTTTCTGGTGGTGTACACAATACAGTGCAGCCGTAGTACAGTTGCTACTACCTTTCTGGTGGTGTACACAGTACACAATACGGTGCAGTTGCTACTACCTTTCTGGTAAGATCCACATCAAAGAAAAAGGCGGACTTCTCCTTGCTCCTCATCTGGCATCTCTAACCCCACTATACCTCCAGTTCTCTTAAAACCTGCACTGAGAGGAATGGAGGTATAGCAATAGGGGTCCCAAGTACTTGCAGCCAATCTGCTATTTGTACACCTTCATCTAATTTTAGCAGGCAAATTTCCCTACCCCAGTTGCTAAACCGTAAAAAGAAATTTGGTCCCAGCCATCCACATGCTTTAGTGTCTGAATGCTAGCTTGGCCAAATTGCTAGCACTGTTGGACAGGGTGGTCAGCAGTAAGGTGCATATTACCTCTGACTCATGGTCTAGCAGGCATGGGCAGGGACGTTGCCTTTCCGGCGCACTGGGTAACTCTGCTGGCAGCTGGGAAGGATGCAGGACAGGGAATCAGTATTGTTGGAGCTTGTTCCACCGCCACGCCTCCAAAATGCTAGTGGTGATTCTGCCACAGCTCTCTCCTCCACCCCCTCCTCTTCTTCTTCCTCTATGGCCTCTTCTGCATATTTGTCCTCTGAACCAGCGGTGCTTCATAAGCATTCAAGGGCCTACGCAAGCACTCAGGCAAAAAGATGCCATGCAGTGCTTGAGTTGGTCTGCTTAGAGGACAGGAGCCACACTGGGGCAGAGATTCTTTCAGCTCTGCAGGGGCAGGCTCAATGATGGTTGACGCCATGCCAGCTTCAGCCAGGAATGGTTGTATGCGACAATGGCACCAACATTCTCTCCGCCCTCTGACAGGGACACTTGACCCATGTCCCATGCTTGGTGCACGTCCTGAATTTGGTGGTGGAGCGGTTCTTGAGCAGGTACCCAGGCTTACAGAATCTCCTGAGGCAGGCTAGAAAAGCCTGTGGTCATTTCCGCTGGGCATACATCGCCAGTGCTTGGCTGGCTGACATTCAAAGAGAACGCAACCTGCCCACCAACCGCCTCATTTGTGACATGCCCACCGGGTGGAACTCAACGTTGGCAATGCTGCAGTGGCTGCACATGCAGCAGAGGGCCATCAATGAGTACCTGTGTGAGTATGGCACCAGGACAGGGTCAGGGGAGCTTGGCTTCTTTTCACCACACCAGTGGCTACTGATCAAGGATGCATGCACTGTCCTGTCACCTTTTGAGGAGGCCACGAGGATGGTGAGCAGAAACAATGCATGCATCAGTGATACTGTCCCTCTTGTCTTCCTGTTGGAGCACATGCTCCATGGAATAATGGACAGGACACTTGAAGCAGAACAGTGGGAGGAAGAGGAGGACTTCCTTACCTCTCAAGGTCCCCTTTCTCCAGATAGTATTCCTGTGGGCCCGCCAAACACACAGGAATAAGAGGAGGAGGATTGTGTCAGCATGGACGTGGAGGATTAATACTCAGCAGCAGTCTTCAAGGGATGGTTTTCAGTCCCCAGAAACCCAAGGAGTTGTACGTGACTGGGAGGAGGTTGTTACAGATCATGTGATCCCTAGTGACCCAGAGGACTTAAGCCGTCCAGTCCAGAGGGTCTCTGCCTTTGCCTTGGTCAACATCACAAGAAACATCTCCTGCGTTTCTGTTTAAAGACTGGCTTTGCTGACATCCCTTCTGGCTCCAGATCCTGCTTGCTGTTCCACTACTTTGATCCCTGACTTATGGCTTGGCTTTTTATTCGTTCCAGTTACTGAAATCTGGCTATGTTTTGACTACGTTTGTTCTTTTTACTTTTATTATTAAACAAGTGTGATTTAACTGTACTTCTGTCTCGGTCTGATTTCATGGTTTCTGACAGGGAGTAGAGGATATAATATCTTCAGGAGGCTTTGAAGAAAGGTTTGTGCAATGCATTTCCAGACCCTAGGAGGTTACCATTTTCTGGTACTGGACAACGCGTTGCTGAGGCTTCGTCCAGTCAGAGGAAGAGCGGTGGAGAAGGTGGCCGGCTGACCGATGCCTTTAGACAATTTTTCAGTCCTCAGAGCCAAGGTCTGATCGGTTCAAGCAACCATCACCAGCATCTGCATTACATGGTGAAGGAATATCTTGGGGCAAGAGCAGACTTGGAGACCTTTTCAAAAGACCATCCACTGGGTTACTGGGTCTTGAGGATGGACCACTGGCCAGAACTTGCTCAATATGCAATTGAGCTACTGGCCTGTCCTGCATCCAGCATTCTTTCTGAACGCACAATCAGTGCTGCTGGAGGGTTTGTAATGGATCATAGAGTGCGCCTGTCCACAAACTCTGTTGATAGGCTCACATTCATAAAAATGAATCAGTCTTGGATCAGCAGCAGCTATCAAGCACCTGATGCTGATGTAATTGATTGATTTTTCTATGGATGTGGGATCCCTTGAAGACTGCCTATACTGAGTGACTATCCTATTCCTCCTCAATCTTGATGATGCTAGCTTCCAACAATATTTTTGGTTTAGGGCACCACCACCACTGCCTAAGGCCCAATTTTTCCGGCCCTGTTTGACAGGGGCATGTAATTACAATTTTTGATCTAATATTTCACAGCAGGCCCCATTCCTGCGCCCACCAAGAGTAACTGTGAGGGCTTACAGTGTTGTGGCACCACCACCACCAAAGGCCCAATTTTTCTGCCCCTGTTTAACAGGGGCATGTAATTACAATTTTTGATATAATATTTCACAGCAGGGCCCGTTCCTGTGCCCAACAAGAGTATTGCCCCGTACACACGGTCGGACTTTGTTCGGACATTCTGACAACTAAATCCTAGGATTTTTTCAGACGGATGTTGGCTCAAACTTGTCTTGCATACACACGGTTACACAAAGTTGTTGGAAAGTCCGATCGTTCTAAACGCGGTGACGTAAAACACGTATATCGGGACTATAAACGGGGCAGTAGCCAATAGCTTTCATCTCTTTATTTATTCTGATGCGTGGCACTTTATCTGTCGGATTTGTGTACACATGATCGGAATTTCCGACAACGGATTTTGTTGTCGGAAAATTTTATATCCTGCTCTCAAACTTTGTGTGTCGGAAAATTCGATGGAAAATGTGTGATGGAGCCTACACACGGTCAGAATTTCCGACAACAAGGTCCTATCACACATTTTCCATCGGAAAATCCGACCGTGTGTACAGGGCATAACTGTGAGGGCTTACAGTGTTGTGGCACCACCACCACCAAAGGCTCAATTTTTCTGCCCCTGTTTAACAGGGGCATGTAATTACAGTTTTTGATATAATATTTCACAGCAGGGCCCGTTCCTGCGCCCAACAAGAGTAACTGTGAGGGGTTACAGTGTTGTGGCACCACCACCACCACCACCCAAGGACCAATTTTTCTGCCCCTGTTTAACAGGGGCATGTAATTAAAATTTTTGATATGATATTTCACAGCAGGGCTCGTTCCTGCGCCCAACAAGAGTAACTGCAAAGGCTTACAGTGTTGTGGCACCACCACCACCACCAAAGGCCCAATTTTTCTGCCACTGTTTAACAGGGGCATGTGATTAAAATTTTTGAAATAATAGTTAAGCAGGGCCCGTTCCTGCGCCCAACAAGAGTAACTGTGAGGGGTTACAGTGTTGTGGCACCACCACCACCCAAGGACCAATTTTTCTGCCCCTGTTTAACAGGGGCATGTAATTAAAATTTTTGATATGCTATTTCACAGCAAGGCCCATGCCTGCGCCCAACAAGAGTAACTGCAAAGGCTTACAGTGTTGTGGCACCACCGCCACCAAAGGCCCAATTTTTCTGCCACTGTTTAACAGGTGCATGTAATTACAATTTTTGATATAGTATTTCACAGCAGGGCCCGTTCCTGCACTCACCAAAAGTAACTGTGAGGGCTTACAGTGTTCTGGTACCACGAACACCTAAGGCCCAATTTTCTGCAGAGTATATAGGGCAGGCCGTATAGTATATATACTTCTGTTCAGAGTATATAGTGCCTGGGGGCCCCCCCATGCCATTTTTATTTAACCAGTTGCCGACCGCCGCACACCGATGTACGTCGGCAGAGTGGCATGGGCAGGCATAAGGACTTACCTGTACGTCCTTGCCTGCCCGCGGGCGGGGGGTCCGATCGGACCCCCCCCCGTGCCTGCGGCGGTCAGATTATCGTCAGGGGCAATCAGAGGTGAGGCCACTCATTCGTGGCTCCCCCCTCGCGATCGCTCCTGGGGAATGACAAGCTTCCTCGGCTTATGTAATGTAAACAGAAGCGGAGGAAGTGATGTCATCTCTCCTCGAGCCGGTCTTTTCGTTCCGGCGCCGAGGAGAGAAGACATCAACGTGAGTTTGCACAACACTACACTTACAGTAGAACACGCAGGCACACTTGTCACCAATAAAAAATAAAGTGTGGCGCTAAAATGAACTTGTTCCTCATTTGGGTCAGCCCCACTGAAATAACAATCAGAGGGTCAAAACTCCCCTATGAGGTGTTTAATCAAATAAAATCTTTTAAGATCTTATAAAAAAGAGGAAATAATGAGTACTTTAAGTAGACCCCCCTATAGTCTGCCCCATATATTGCACTGTATCCAATCAAGTGTACCTGACTAAAAATCAGTATCAATATCTTAAAGGGGATATCTATATGGGGATTAGTATATGTGCTATCTAGAACAAAAAAGAAAGATCCCCATCAAGGGGAAGAAAAAAATGTGTGGTAATTTGAATCTCGTGAGTAAACACAAAATATATTAAACCGTGATGTCAGCAGACATATAAACAAGCATCATAAGAATACATATATTGTATTAATAGGTGAAAAATAAAAATAAAATTCAAAAGTTGGTGAAAAAATTAAACCCAATATGATGACAATGATATATATAATGTTCATAAGTAAATTAAATATAGATCAGATGTGAGTCCCAATGGTGGACCTATGGAGGTACACCTGGATGCTTGGCTGCTTGAACTCCCTCTGAACTGCCCGGATGGCTCACATACCGAAGTAATAAAATAGGAACTATGGATATAGGTATGTATAAAATACTCTTACCAAGAGTGGTGGACTCACCGGCCAGCGGCTTCGGAGTCAAGGTAAGCTTGTACTAGCACGAACGGCAGTAGATGGAGTGCTGCTTCATCTGTTTAGTAGAGATGCTGGGAGGTAAGAGTCCCCACCAAACGATCCCCTACACTCAGGTATTCCAGTCACCATATAGCTCCTCCGATGGAGAAATCAAAAGGAGAAACCCCACATAGCGTAAATCCGCTTCAAAAAAAACTTTAATAAAAGCTTTACAATAAAAAGGAAACACTGGCTCATGAACCACATCAGAGACCAGGTATAGCAAAGATCTAGTGGCCCATAGACAATGACAGAGGCCAGAAGACAAAAAACAATAAAATCAATAAAAAAGCGCTTAGTTTAGTTGTGGCATAGTAGGCATATCTAACCCGACGCGTTTCGTCCGCTAGGACTTCAACTGGGGTGAAGTCCTAGCGGACGAAACGCGTCGGGTTAGATATGCCTACTATGCCACAACTAAACTAAGCGCTTTTTTATTGATTTTATTGTTTTTTGTCTTCTGGCCTCTGTCATTGTCTATGGGCCACTAGATCTTTGCTATACCTGGTCTCTGATGTGGTTCATGAGCCAGTGTTTCCTTTTTATTGTAAAGCTTTTATTAAAGTTTTTTTTGAAGCGGATTTACGCTATGTGGGGTTTCTCCTTTTGATTTCTCCATCGGAGGAGCTATATGGTGACTGGAATACCTGAGTGTAGGGGATCGTTTGGTGGGGACTCTTACCTCCCAGCATCTCTACTAAACAGATGAAGCAGCACTCCATCTACTGCCGTTCGTGCTAGTACAAGCTTACCTTGACTCCGAAGCCGCTGGCCGGTGAGTCCACCACTCTTGGTAAGAGTATTTTATACATACCTATATCCATAGTTCCTATTTTATTACTTCGGTATGTGAGCCATCCGGGCAGTTCAGAGGGAGTTCAAGCAGCCAAGCATCCAGGTGTACCTCCATAGGTCCACCATTGGGACTCACATCTGATCTATATTTAATTTACTTATGAACATTATATATATCATTGTCATCATATTGGGTTTAATTTTTTCACCAACTTTTGAATTTTATTTTTATTTTTCACCTATTAATACAATATATGTATTCTTATGATGCTTGTTTATATGTCTGCTGACATCACGGTTTAATATATTTTGTGTTTACTCACGAGATTCAAATTACCACACATTTTTTTCTTCCCCTTGATGGGGATCTTTCTTTTTTGTTCTAGATAGCACATATACTAATCCCCATATAGATATCCCCTTTAAGATATTGATACTGATTTTTAGTCAGGTACACTTGATTGGATACAGTGCAATATATGGGGCAGACTATAGGGGGGTCTACTTAAAGTACTCATTATTTCCTCTTTTTTATAATATCTTAAAAGATTTTATTTGATTAAACACCTCATAGGGGAGTTTTGACCCTCTGATTGTTATTTCAGTGGGGCTGACCCAAATGAGGAACAAGTTCATTTTAGCGCCACACTTTATTTTTTATTCGTGATTTACAATTTGTCTGATTGTTGTGTTGGCAGCTTTTCACATTCTTTTTTGGGACTGGCGCAATATCATTAATTTTAATTTTACACTTGTCACCACCCAGTCACCCCCCGATCACCCCCCTGTACCCCCTGTCACAGTGATACCAATAGCAGTTTTTTTTTTGCATTGGTGTCAGTTTGTGACAGTTGTAAGTGTTAGGGCAGTTAGGGTTAGCCCCCTTTAGGTCTAGGGTACCCCCTTTAGGTCTAGGGTACCCCCCTAACCCCCCCTAATAAAGGTTAACCCCTTGATCACCCCCGTCGCCAGTGTCACTAAGCGATCGTTTTTCTGATCGCTGTATTAGTGTCACTGGTGACGCTAGTTAGGGAGGTAATTATATAGGTTCGCCGTCAGTGTTTTATAGCAACAGGGACCCCCATATACTACCTAATAAAGGTTTTAACCCATTGATTGCCCCCTAGTTAACCCTTTCACCAACGATCACCATATAAGTGTTACGGGTGACGCTGGTTAGTTAGTTTGTTTATTATAGTTTATTATAGTTTCAGGGCACCCGCCGTTTATTACCTTATAAAGGTTTAACCCCCTAATTGCCTGGCGGTGATATAAGTTAAGTTTTTAGGGTCAGATAAGGTCTGCGTCACCCCAGGCAGCGTTAGGTTAGTGCCAGTACCACTAACACCCACGCACGCAGCATACACCTCCCTTAGTGCTATAGTATCTGAACGGAACAATATCTGATCCGATCAGATCTATACTAGCGTCCCCAGCAGTTTAGGGTCCCCAAAAACGCAGTGTTAGCGGGATCAGCCCAGATACCTGCTAGCACCTTCGTTTTGCCCCTCGGCCCAGCCCACCCAAGTGCAGTATCGATCGATCGATCACTGACACTTACAAAACACTAAGCACACATAACTGCAGCGTTCGCAGAGTCAGGCCTGATCCCTGCAATCGCTAACAGTTTTTTGGTAGCGTTTTGATACAGTCGCTGACAGTCAGGAGCTTTTTTGCCTGTGAGTCTCACTAGTGTACCCCTAAATTTAGAGCCCAAAATGGCAAATCGAAGGTACACTAGTGAAGAGGCCTACATGTTTCTGAGCATGACAGATAGTGAAGAGGAAGTCACTCATCTGTCAGATTCAGGCTCAGAATACGATCCTGTAGACGACATGGCTCCATGACAGATAGCTCTGACGACGGAGTTGTGGTCCCTGCCAAGGTCAGGCGTACCAGACCCCAAACTTCTTCTTCTGTCCTTGAAGTGCAAGAACCGCAGGGCTCTCGTATGGAGCAGAGCAGTACTAGCGCCGCTATTCCTTCTGGTGAACTGGCAAGAACCAGCGGCCTAGTACACCCTGGTCGTACATCCAGCACTGCAGTATCACGTGGTGACGTGGTGAGTCTCATAAGTGCAGTTCAAGCTGGTGAGGTGGCAAGCACAAGTAGTGTCCCGCTGCCACCAAGAAGACGAACACAGGCCCGTCATGCCCATAGTGCCCTTCCTGCTGCATTCGCCAATCCGAATTGGGAGCCTACCACTTCTGCAGCACCCGTACTTCCCCCATTCACTGGCCAACCCGGAATTCAGGTGGAAACAGTTGATTTTACGCCACTGGATTTTTATTCGCTGTTTTTCACCGAAGATCTCTATAGATCTATTGTGGACCAAAGCAATTTATACGCTGGTCAACACATCGCCACTATTCCCCAGTCCTCCCTTGCCAGAGATTGGAGACCAATTACGGTCTCCGAATTTAAGATCTTTCTGGGCCTTTCCCTCAACATGGGCATAACTAAAAAGGGTGAGTTGCGGTCATATTGGTCCACTGACCCAATTCACCATATGCCCTTGTTCTCTGCCTCCATGACCAGGGCACGATACGAGCAGATCTTGCGGTTCATGCACTTCAACAACAATGAACTCTGTCGTCCTCGTGGAGACCCTGAATACGATCGGCTCTACAAAATTCGGCCCCTCGTAAACCACTTCAACCAACATTTTGCAGACTTGTTTACTCCCCATCAAGTTGTCTGCGTTGATGAGTCCCTGATTAAGTTCTCTGGCCGCTTGTCATTCAAACAGTACCTTCCCAGCAAGCGTGCCAGATACGGGGTTAAGATGTATAAGCTCTGTGACAGGGCCACAGGCTATACATGTAGTTTTATGGTTTACGAGGGCAAAGATAGTCACGTAGAGCCGACAAACTGCCCTGACTACATAGGAAGCGCTGGCAAGATTGTGTGGGACTTGGTGTCACCCTTATTCGGAAAGGGGTACCATTTATATGTGGACAATTATTACACGAGTGTGCCACTTTTTAGTAACCCTTTTGATCATCAAATTGGAGCATGTGGCACAGTGCGACCTAATCGCCGGGGCTTTCCCCAGCGGCTTGTAGATTCCCGTCTTAGGCTGGGGGAGAGAGCATGCTTGCGGTGTAATAATTTGCTCGCTATGAAGTGGAGGAACAATAAGAATGTTTTCGCTCTTCTCTCCCTTCATGCAGACACGACGGTCCAAATTACTACGACTGGTGTCGTGGAGAAACCCCTCTGTGTCCACGAATATAACCAAAATATGGGAGGGGTGGACCTCAACGACCAGTTGTTGGCGCTGTACCTAGTTGCCCGTAAGGCCAGACGCTGGTATAAAAAAGTGTCTGTATACTTATATCAATTGGCTTTGCTGAACGCTCATGTGCTATACAGAGCTTCAGGACAGACTGGATCCTTCCTTAACCTCCCTGGCGGTATGATTATTTCGGATTTTAGGTGCTGAAAGCGGTACAATTATTTTGCATGGAAATTTGGCGTTTTATATTGTAGGCCTGTAATTCTTAACAATAACACACTTAAATCTGTCCAAACAAGAGTCTAGTAGATATCCCGGGTATGATGAAGTTTGAAACACAAAAACATAAATTATAATATAATAAATAAATATAAATAATTAAAAAAAATAATAATATAATAATAATAAAAGAAAATGTCGTGTCTGCAGAAAGCGCGGATATAGGCGTGACACCAGGTATTTTTTGTCCCTCCTGTCCTGACAATCCTGGTCTATGCATTGGTGAATGTTTTGAGCGCTACCATACACTAGTTGAGTTTTAGCATAGGGTACAGCATTGCACAGACTAGGACACACTTTCACAGGATCTCCCAAGCTGCCATCGCATTTTGAGAGACCCGAACCTGGTACCAGTTACAGTTAAAACAGTTACAGTTATAAAAAAAATGTAAAAAAAAAATAAAAAAAAAGTAGAAAAAAAAATACACAAAAAAATATAAAATAAAAAAACCAAAAATAGTTGTCGTTTTATTTTCTCTCTCTCTCTCTATTCTCTCTCTATTGTTCTGCGCTTTTTTACTGTATTCTATTCTGCAATGTTTTATTGTTGTTATGTTTTATCATGTTTGCTTTTCAGGTATGTGATTTTTTTATAGTTTACTGTGTTTTATTGTTAACCATTTTTTTTGTTTTCAGGTACGCCATTCAGCTGCAGCGCGGATTTATTTATCTTGACAGCAACAGCGTTTGCTCCCACGATACATAAAGCCGTAACTCCAGCGCTGTCGGAGGTGATTTCACCACCACAGTTACAGTTTTGCGGGAGGATGCCCCCATGCTTCGGCATATATAAACGGTGCATATATGCCCATCATTAGAAGTGGGTGGATGAAGGGAGGTATTCTAATGGTGGGCATACCCACCGATCAATCTCTTTTTTTCGTTCAGCCCACAGGCTGCATGAAAAAAAAGTTTACAATATATGCCCAACAAGGACCAGCAAGGTACTGGTATGTTGCTGGACTTTAAGTGGTTATACCAGAATGATGCCTGCAGGTTTAGGTATCATCTTGGTATCATTCTTTTCAGACAGTGGTCGGTTTTCATGTAAAAGCAATCCTAGCAGCTAATTAACCTCTAGACTGCTTTTACAAGCAGTGGGAGGGAATGCCCCCCCCCCCCCACCGTCTTCCATGTTTTTCTCTGGCTCTCCTGTCCCAACAGGGAACCTGAGAATGCAGCCGTTGATTCGGCCAGCTGACCATATAGCTGATCAGAGACCAGAATGGCTCCAATCATCTCTATGGCCTAAGAAACCTGAAGCTACGAGCATTTTATGACTTAGATTTCGCCGGATGTAAACAGCACCATTGGGAAATTGGGAAAGCATTTTATGACACTGATCTTGGTGTGGTCAGATGCTTTGAGGGCATAGGAGAGATCTAGGATCTAATAGACCCCAATTTTTTCAAAAAAGAGTACCTGTCACTACCTATTGCTACCATAGGGGATATTTACATTCCCTGAGATAACAATAAAAATGCTAAAAAAAAAAATGAAAGGAACAGTTTAAAAATAAGATAAAAAAGCAAAAAAAAAAAAGAAAGAAAAAAAAAAAGCACCCCTGTCCCCCCCGCTCTCGCGCAAAGGTCTGGCGTCAAATGTAAACAGCAATTGCACCATGCATGTGAGGTATCACCGCGAAGGTCAGATAAGAGGGCAGTAATTTTAGCAGTAGACCTCCTCTGTAAATCTAAAGTGCTAACCTGTAAAGGCTTTTAAAGGATTTTAAAAATGTATTTAGTTTGTCGCCATTGCACGTTTGTGCGCAATTTTAAAGCATGTCGTGTTTGGTATCCATGTACTCGGCCTAAGATCATCTTTTTTTATTTCATCAAACATTTGGGAAATATAGTGTGTTTCAGTGCATTAAAATTTTAAAAAGTGTGTTTTTTCCAAAAAAAATGCGTTTGAAAAATCGCTGCGCAAATACTGTGTGAAAAAAAAATGAAACACCCACCATTTTAATCTGTAGGGCCTTTGCTTTAAAAAAAATATATAATGTTTGGGGGTTCAAAGTAATTTTCTTGCAAAAAAAAAAATATTTTTTCATGTAAACAAAAAGTGTCAGAAAGGGCTTTGTCTTCAAGTGGTTAGAAGAGTGGGTGATGTGTGACATAAGCTTCTAAATGTTGTGCATAAAATGCCAGGACAGTTCAAACCCCCCCCCCAAATGACCCCATTTTGGAAAGTAGACACCCCAAGCTATTTGCTGAGAGGCATGTCAAGTCCATGGAATATTTATATTGTGACACAAGTTGCGGGAAAAAGACAAATTTTTTTTTTTTTTGCACAAAGTTGTCACTAAATGATATATTACTCAAACATGCCATGAGAATATGTGATATTACACCCCAAAATACATTCTGTTGCTTCTCCTGAGTTCGGGGATACCACATGTGTGAGACTTTTTGGGAGCCTAGCTGCCTACGGGACCCCGAAAACCAAGCACTGCCTTCAGGCTTTCTAAGGGCGTAAATTTTTGATTCCACTCTCCACTGCCTATCACAGTTTCGGAGGCCATGGAATGCCCAGATGGCACAACCCCCCCCCCCCCAAATGACCCCATTTTGGAAAGTAGACACCCAAGCTATTTGCTGAGAGGTATGATGAGTATTTTGCAGACCTCACTTTTTGTCACAAAGTTTTGAAAATTGAAAAAAGAAAAAAAACATTTTCTTGTCTTTCTTCATTTTCGAAAACAAATGAGAGCTGCAAAATACTCACCATGCCTCTCAGCAAATAGATTGGGGTGTCTACTTACCAAAATGGGGTTTTGTACTATCTTGGCATTTTATGGCCTACGAAATTGTGATAGGTAGTGAGGAGTGAAATCAATAATTTATGCCCTTAGAAATCCTGAATGTGGTATCCCCATACTCAGGAGAATCAGCAGAATGTATTTTGGGGTGCAATTCCACATATGCCCATGGCCTGTGTGAGCAATATATCATTTAGTGACAACTGTGTGCAAAAAAAAAAAGTTTGTCATTTTCCTGCAACTTGTGGCAAAATATAAAATATTCCATGGACTCAACATGCCTCTCAGCAAATAGCTTGGGGTGTCTACTTTCCAAAATGGGGTCATTTGGGGGGGGTTGTGCCATCTCGGCATTTTATGGCCTTCAAAACTGTGGTAGGTAGTGAGGAGTGAAATCAAAAACTTACGCCCTTAGAAATCCTGAAGGCGGTGCTTGGTTTTTGGGGCCCTGTGCGCGGCTAGGCTCCCAAAAAGTTCCACACATGTGGTATCCCCATACTCAGGAGAAGCAGCTAAATGTATTTTGGGGTGCAATTCCACATATGCCCATGGCCTGTGTGAGCAATATATCATTTAGTAACAACTTTTTGTATTTTTTTTTTGTCATTATTCAATCACTTGGGACAAAAAAAAATATTATTCAATGGGCTCAACATGCCTCTCAGCAATTTCCTTGGGGTGTCTACTTTCCAAAATGGAGTCATTTGGGGGGGTTTTGTACTGCCCTGCCATTTTAGCACCTCAAGAAATGACATAGGCAGTCATAAACTAAAAGCTGTGTAAATTCCAGAAAATGTACCCTAGTTTGTAGACACTATAACTTTTGCGCAAACCAATAAATATACGCTTATTGACATTTTTTTACCAAAGACATGTGGCCGAATACATTTTGGCCTAAATGTATGACTAAAATTGAGTGTTATAAAAAAATCCAATAAAAACAGTAGAAAATATTTTTTTTTCAAAATTTTCGGTCTTTTTCTGGTTATAGCGCAAAAAAAAAAAACCCCAGAAGTGATCAAATACCATCAAAAGAAAGCTCTATTTGTGGGAAGAAAAGGATGCAAATTTCGTTTGGGTACAGCATTGCATGACCGCGCAATTAGCAATTAAAGTGACGCAGTGCCAAATTGTAAAAAGTGCTCATGTCAGGAAGGGGGTAAATCCATCTGGGGCTGAAGTGGTTAAACTTGGGTGAAGGGTTCCCCTTAATATCCATACCAGACCCAAAGAGCCTGGTAATGGGCTGGGGGGAAGGAACCCATGCCGTTTTTCTCAATGATTTTCATCTATATTGCCGGCACCCGACAATACATTACAAGCAGTTTTAGATGACTTTTTTTCCTTTAGAAATGTAATTTTGCTGTGGTATTGTTCTAAACATGGGAAAACTGCGCCACTTGACAGGCATACTACAGACACCCCCAGGCATGATATTTAAAGGAATATTTCATTTTTATTGTTTCACTTTAAGCATTATTAAAATCACTGCTCCCGAAAAAACTGCCATTTTTTTAAATTTTTTTTTTCATTGATACATGTCCCCTGGGGCAGTACCTGAGTCCCCAGGGGACATGTATGGCTGTAACCCCTTTTTATGGCAATAACTTGCATATAAGACTTTAAAATTAGCACTTTTGATTTTTCACGTTCATGTCCCATAGTATTAACGGTGTTCGCGTGTTCAAATGAACTTTTTGCATGTTCTGCTGCGAACCAAACCGGGGGGTGTTCAGCTCATCCCTAGTCTCTACTAGCTTTTCACATTTAGAGTGAAATGTTTGCCCATTCTCCTTTGCAAAATAGCTTAACCACTTGACCACTGGGCACTTTAACCCCTTCCTAACCAGACCAATTTTCACCTTTCGGTGCTCTCACATTTTGAATGACAATTACTCATGCAACACTATACCTATATGAAATTTGTGTCCTTTTCTTCCACACAAATAGAGCTTTCTTTTGGTGGTATTTAATCACCGCTTTTCTTTGTTTCTGTTATAAAATTTTGCAAATTAGTAATTTTTCTTCATAAATTTTAGCCAAAATTTATACTGCTACATATCTTTGGTAAAAATAACCTAAATCGGTGTATATTATTTGGTCTTTGTGAAAGTTTTATAGCGTTCACAAGCTATGGTGCCAATCTCTGAAAATTGATCACACCTGATGTACTGATGGCCTATCTCATTTCTTGAGACTAGGGATGAGCTTCGAGTTCGAGTCGAACTCATGTTCGACTCGAACATTGGCTGTTCGCAAGTTCACCGAACAGCGAACAATTTGGGGTGTTCGCGGCAAATTCGAATGCCGCGGAACACCCTTTAAAAGTCTATGGGAGAAATCAAAAGTGCTAATTTTAAAGGCTAATATGCAAGTTATTGTCATAAAAAGTGTTTGGGGACCTGGGTCCTGCCCCAGGGGACATGGATCAATGCAAAAAAAAGTTTTAAAAACGGCCGTTTTTTCAGGAGCAGTGATTTTAATAATACTTAAAGTCAATCAATAAAAGTGTAATATCCCTTTAAATTTCGTACCTGGGGGGTGTCTATAGTGTGCCTGTAAAGGGGCGCATGTTTCCTGTGTTTAGAACAGTCTGACAGCAAAATGACATTTTGAAGGAAAAAACTCATTTAAAACTACCCGCGGCTATTGCATTGCCGACAATACACATAGAAGTTCATTGATAAAAACGGCATGGGAATTCCCCAAAGGGGAACCCCGAACCAAAATTAAAAAAAAAAAATGACGTGGGGGTCCCCCTAAATTCCATACCAGGCCCTTCAGGTCTGGTATGGATATTAAGGGGAACCCCGGCCAAAATTTAAAAAAAAAAATGACGTGGGGTTCCCCCTAAATTCCATACCAGACCCTTCAGGTCTGGTATGGATTTTAAGGGGAACCCCGCGCCAAAAAAAAAAAAAAAAAACGGCGTGGGGTCCCCCCAAAAATCCATACCAGACCCTTATCCGAGCACGCAACCTGGCAGGCCGCAGGAAAAGAGGGGGGGACAAGAGTGCGGCCCCCCCTCCCTCCTGAACCGTACCAGGCCACATGCCCTCAACATTGGGAGGGTGCTTTGGGGTAGCCCCCCAAAACACCTTGTCCCCATGTTGATGAGGACAAGGGCCTCATCCCCACAACCCTGGCCGGTGGTTGTGGGGGTCTGCGGGCGGGGGGCTTATCGGAATCTGGAAGCCCCCTTTAACAAGGTGACCCCCAGATCCCGGCCCCCCCCTGTGTGAAATGGTAAGGGGGTACATAAGTACCCCTACCATTTCACGAAAAAAGTGTCAAAAATGTTAAAAATGACAAGAGACAGTTTTTGACAATTCCTTTATTTAAATGCTTCTTCTTTCTTCTATCTTCCTTCATCTTCTGGTTCTTCTGGCTCTTCTGGTTCTTCTGGTTCTTCCTCCGGCGTTCTCGTCCAGCATCTCCTCCACGGCGTCTTCTGTCTTCTTCTCCTCGGGCCGCTCCGCACCCATGGCATGGGGGGGAGGCTCCCGCTCTTCTCTTCTTCTCTTCTTCTTTTCTTCTTTTCTTCTCTTCTTCTCTTCTTCTTCATTTTCTTCTCCGGGCCGCTCCGCAATCCATGCTGGCATGGAGGGAGGCTCCCGCTGTGTGACGGCGCTCCTCGTCTGACAGTTCTTAAATAACGGGGGGCGGGGCCACCCGGTGACCCCGCCCCCCTCTGACGCACGGTGACTTGACGGGACTTTCCTGTGGCATTCCCCGTGACGTCACAGGGAAGTCCCGTCAAGTCACCGTGCGTCAGAGGGGGGCGGGGTCACCGGGTGGCCCCGCCCCCCCCGTTATTTAAGAACTGTCAGACGAGGAGCGCCGTCACACAGCGGGAGCCTCCCTCCATGCCAGCATGGATTGCGGAGCGGCCCGGAGAAGAAAATGAAGAAGAAGAGAAGAAGAGAAGAAAAGAAGAAAAGAAGAAGAGAAGAAGAGAAGAGCGGGAGCCTCCCCCCCATGCCATGGGTGCGGAGCGGCCCGAGGAGAAGAAGACAGAAGACGCCGTGGAGGAGATGCTGGACGAGAACGCCGGAGGAAGAACCAGAAGAACCAGAAGAGCCAGAAGAACCAGAAGATGAAGGAAGATAGAAGAAAGAAGAAGCATTTAAATAAAGGAATTGTCAAAAACTGTCTCTTGTCATTTTTAACATTTTTGACACTTTTTTCGTGAAATGGTAGGGGTACTTATGTACCCCCTTACCATTTCACACAGGGGGGGGGGCCGGGATCTGGGGGTCACCTTGTTAAAGGGGGCTTCCAGATTCCGATAAGCCCCCCGCCCGCAGACCCCCACAACCACCGGCCAGGGTTGTGGGGATGAGGCCCTTGTCCTCATCAACATGGGGACAAGGTGTTTTGGGGGGCTACCCCAAAGCACCCTCCCAATGTTGAGGGCATGTGGCCTGGTACGGTTCAGGAGGGAGGGGGGGCCGCACTCTCGTCCCCCCCTCTTTTCCTGCGGCCTGCCAGGTTGCGTGCTCGGATAAGGGTCTGGTATGGATTTTTGGGGGGACCCCACGCCGTTTTTTTTTTTTTTTTTTTTTTTGGCGCGGGGTTCCCCTTAAAATCCATACCAGACCTGAAGGGTCTGGTATGGAATTTAGGGGGAACCCCACGTCATTTTTTTTTTTAAATTTTGGCCGGGGTTCCCCTTAATATCCATACCAGACCTGAAGGGCCTGGTATGGAATTTAGGGGGACCCCCACGTCATTTTTTTTTTTTAATTTTGGTTCGGGGTTCCCCTTTGGGGAATTCCCATGCCGTTTTTATCAATGAACTTCTATGTGTATTGTCGGCAATGCAATAGCCGCGGGTAGTTTTAAATGAGTTTTTTCCTTCAAAATGTCATTTTGCTGTCAGACTGTTCTAAACACAGGAAACATGCGCCCCTTTACAGGCACACTATAGACACCCCCCAGGTACGAAATTTAAAGGGATATTACACTTTTATTGTTTGACTTTAAGCATTATTAAAATCACTGCTCCTGAAAAAACGGCCGTTTTTAAAACTTTTTTTTGCATTGATCCATGTCCCCTGGGGCAGGACCCAGGTCCCCAAACACTTTTTATGACAATAACTTGCATATAAGCCTTGAAAATTAGCACTTTTGATTATTCATGTTCGTGTCCCATAGACTTTAACGGTGTTCGCATGTTCGAACGAACTTTTTTCCTGTTCGCATGTTCTGGTGCGAACCGAACAGGGGGGTGTTCGGCTCATCCCTACTTGAGACCCTAACAAGCCAGAAAAATACAAATCAAACCACAAAAACTATGCGCTTAGGACATAAAGCAGAAATAGGAGAAAAGGGGGGGGGGGGGGCGGGGGGAAGAAGATAAGATAAAGGGAGGGGGGAGAGATGGGAGAAAGGAAAGAGAATAGAAGGTATGCTGCCTCCCCAAGTTAAGCCCTCAAAGAGAACTAACATGTAATGAATAGTTAATGGGGGTATGGCGCTCCCTTGTGGGCTGTGCAAAATTCAATGACATAAACAGTGACTATGTAGAATAAATAAATAGTGATCCAAACCCAAACGATGAGAACTGTGAAATTCTTAATGGGTGAAACTCATATTAAATCATAAAAACTTTGTGAAAGTATACGTATACGTGTTGGCAAACCTTAGCTTAAAAAAGGAAACTACTAAAGTGCTGCTGCTATGCAGCTAATTAAAATACCAACTTCTATATATACAAAATTCGTGGCATGTGTATGTATACCAGTGCAAGAACGAGCATATGACAGTGCAATGTATGTAATATGACAGTGCAATACTGCACCTACATATATATTTGACCGTACACTCCTACTTATAAATCTGCAATACAGTGCAGTATAGTGCAATCAAGTCCAACAAGACTCTAAATAACCAGTGCAAAAACAAGTGTATAACAATGCAGTATATGTGTGTAATATGACAGTGCAATCCCACACATACGTGTATATGTAACCAACAATCCAACTTATAAATGTTCAATAAAGTGCAATATGTGCAATCAAGTCCAGCAAGACTCTAGATGACATCAAAATTTCAAATTAGGCAAAAAAGAGAGAGAAAGAGTCTGTCCCAAATAGTGCATTCCAATTTAGAATGGCAGCAAAAAAGTTCCAACAGCTTAGTGACTTTTGGTGCCCACAGAGGTAGATCCGTGACTTCTGTGCTCCCCTTTGGCTCCCCACTCACCAGCTTCCACTACCCCTGCAGGGGTGATAGACAATCTAGGATCCCAGAACCGTCCTCTTATTCGGTATCCCGTGGTGCTGCGGTGGAATGGCCTCTCTCCCAGGAGTTCCGGATTACCATCTCATACGATATCCCGGATGGGGATCAGCAACTAAGCCCTCAAGGAAAGAGATGCCACCTCATAGTGTAGTATGATAAAAATCTTTAATACCATAAAACCATAAAAACTCCCCTCTCGGGGAAAAACACACAGTGTACTACACTATGGGTGAAGCCGAGAACCAGGAAGTATGTCCCGCAGCGTGCGGCGTGCGGTTCAGCTGCGTTCCAGGCTCTCTCGCTCCGTACCCGGAAATGACGTAAGTGCGTAGCCCCGCCTTACGCGTTTCGTCATCGACGTTTTCAAAGGCGGCGCCATCTTACTACACCTCACAGGTTATAAGGCAGGCGGACATGCTGGATCCTCCCCTATCCCGTCCCTGCAGGGATTTTGATTGGATTTTCAATCCCGTGGCTCCCCCTCCCATACGTCCCCATTGGGCGGTGCCCAAATCAGATCCCTGTGGGCATATGTCGAGATGTTTACTATTTAATGCCGACCCACACATCTCCGCTGACCTTTTACATAAATTGGCAGACTCATTTCACATAAAGCAATGTAAACATCAAACATCTTGTATGATATAGGTTAGGATTAAATAAAAATCATCTTTACTTCTACACCAGGTAAGTATATCGTATAGACACAGCCCGCAGTGGTGGATAACGGTAATGCATGTCTTCCACCTTGCAAACTCAGTGTCTATCTTGTAAAAGTATATCGTATAGACACAGCCCGCAGTGGTGGATAACGGTAATGCATGTCTTCCACCTTGCAAACTCAGTGTCTATCTTGTAAAAGTGGATGAAATAGGGTGTCACCCCAAGTCCCATTCAGAATCCACCCTATTGCGGGTGCAGAACCAGGATGTTGGGTATATTTTACTATCTATATATATTTCATCCTCCGATCTCCACATTACAAAAAACAGGAAACTTAAAGAATAACAGAAATTGTATAAAAAATACAATAAATGTATAAATGAATAAAAATGAATAAAAAACTAAGTAGGCTTATATCATCTGAGATTTGGGACCAGTACCTAGTATGTTTAGTATCACCCGGGTCCCTCATGGAAATTATAATTGAAATTATATACCCAAAGAGCATTTCCAACTTTAAGGTGCTCCTTCACGTGATTAATACCCACGTGCATTAGCCTCCCTATGTTATCTTAGGTGGTGTATTCTCTCACTCCCACCCAGATATTACTTAGTATACTATTCCACTGTGGTGTCCAAATCCCAGGCCCCTCATCTCATTCTAGGGAACTAAAAAACCGGAAGGATTGGGGTGCATGATAACGACCCAAAATGTGGGGTATATTTAAAACAAGAAACATATACATGGAATCCCCATATACGATATTTACTGAAAAAGGAAGGATAACATGGAGGGAATAACTCAGGGCTCATACAAGTGCATGGGAGCAGTATCCTGTTGCATACAGGATACACCTAATACCACAAACCTAGTATGGCATGCACCTGTACCCCATATTCGTGGGGTGTATGATTATATACAGCCTGTATGACACCCCCATAAACCTTATATCTACTATATTTCTATCACTATCCCCTACTTAGCCGTTGTTCCATAGCACATATATACAAAGGCAACAGAATAGTTAGTGACATAGTATCTTGTTGCTATAGTCCTCTCTTAGTTTTATTAAACAACTGACAGATGCAGGCGGAGACCTGTGCCAAAAAAGACACAGGGGAACTATCTCCTACTATGAGTGGATTTACGGATTAGCTATAAAACAGTTGAGGTCTATGTCCAGATTTAACCCTTTGGGGGCAATAGACCCCAACCGATATATCCACTCTGTCTCATTCCTGGAGACTAATGTTTCTTTGTTGCCCCCTCTCCAGTGGGTTTTCACCTGATCAATACCATAAAAAATAAGGCCACTGGGATCTTTTTGATGGAACTCGGCAAAGTGCCGTGATAGATGATGCTTCGGAAACCCTTTTTTAATATTTTTGATATGTTCCCGTATCCTGACATAGAGTGGGCGGGTGGTTCTCCCCACGTACTGTAGATGGCAGGGGCACTCAATGATGTAGGTGACATGAGTGCTATGACAGGTTATCAGCTCCTTAATCTGATATTCTTTATGGTCTACAGTTGACTTGAACTTTTCCTTTTTCCTAGGTTGGGGTTTGCTAACTCTACATGGTAGACATCTGCGGCATCTGAAGAACCCTTTCATATTGGGTATAATTTGAGTATGCTTGGGGGGGTCAATAACATTATGTACAAGATGGTTACGAAGGGTAGGTGCTTTCCTGTACACAAACTTCGGTTTGGTGGGGAGGATTTTTGCTAATATTCGGTCCTCTTTCAGGATGGGCCAGTATTTCTTAATGATCCGTTCAACATCCTTGTATTGGTTGTTGAACCCTGTAATGAAGGTCATCTCCATCTGGTCATTCCTGGCCCTGATGTTCTTCTGAAGTAGTTGGTTCCTGTCCATGTTCTTGATCTCCTGTTTCAATTTATTCAGATTTTCTTGTGGATATCCTTTCTCCTGGAACCGCTCAATCAAGACATCTGCCTGGACCTCAAAGTCCTCCAATATATTGCAGTTTCTCCTTATCCTTAGTAGTTGGCCTTTTGGAATGTTGGATTTCCACTTCGGATGGTGACAGCTTGAAGTGGGTATATACCCGTTACGATCTGTGCTTTTAAAGAAAGTACGGGTGTTAAGGGAATCACCTGCTTTGAAGATTTCCAAATCCAAGTAGTCAATCGCATGCAGGTTCCATTTACCCGTAAACGTAATGCCGTACCTATTTCCGTTCAGCCCCTCAAGGAATTTCTCTAAGCTGTCCGTGGTGCCATCCCATAAGATGATTAAATCATCAATATACCTACGATACATTTTAATTTGAGGGATATTTTTGTTGTAAATATATTCCTCCTCCCACATGTTCATGAACAGGTTTGCAACGCTTGGTGCATATCGTGCCCCCATTGCAACACCTTTGGTTTGTACAAAATATTCCTTGTTGTACCAAAAGTAGTTGCACTCCATTGCCATTTTCAGGCCTTCCACAATATAATTGATCTGTCCCTGTCTCATTCCTGTGTTCTCAAATAGAGCCTTTTCTACTGCAAGCAATCCATCTGGTTGCTCAATGCTTGTGTACAGTGAATTGACATCTATTGTTGCCAATACCCAATTTTCTGTACCTTTTATACCTTGGAGTTCTTCGATAAGTTGTAAACTATCCCGCAGATATGATTTCCCTTGCTGTACCAGAGGTTTCAGATATTTATCCAGATATTCCCCTAATCTGGAGAAGATTGAATTTATGCCACTGATAATAGGTCTTCCAGGTGGTTTGTTCAGACTTTTGTGGATCTTTGGTGTGTAATATATCACATTGGTCTTTGTAGAGTTAGAGTATAAATATTCAGCTTCTCTAGCATTCAGAATCCCCATACCCTTTCCTTTAGTGATGTACTTCTTTAGTTGTTTCTCATATTTTCTCTTTGGATTTGTTCTAAGTCTTTTATATGTGTTTTCCACATTTAGTAGGTTGCCCATCTCTTCTTGGTAGTCTTTTTTGTCCAAGATGACCAGTCCACCTCCTTTGTCGGCCGGCCTTATAACTACCTCATGCCGTTTCCCTAAATCTTTGATGGTCCTCCAGATATTTTTCCTCTTTCTTTCCTTCCTTTTCAGATTTCTTAAGTCCTCTTCTACCATTTTCTTAAATGCAGTCAAACATTGACTTCCTGGGGTTTTAGGGTTGTAGATAGAGTTATTCTTCAAGTTAGTTTGGATATATTCTGGAATATCCTTGATGCTGGTTTCTGTGTTTATGGCAAAGTGTTTTTTCAAATTAAGTTTCCTCATGAATTTTTGGAGATCAATATAGGCCTCGAATTTATCCAGGGCCTTGTCCGGTGCAAATTTTAGGCCCAGATCGAGCACCTGTAGTTCTTCCGCTGTAAATGTTACACTGCTTAAGTTATAGATCCCTTTTCCTAATACACCCTTCTTCTTTTTCTTCCTGCCTCCTCTGCATCCTCTTGTCTGCCTCTTCTTGCCGGGTTTGTTCGCATCTCTTCTATATTTCTTCTCTGACCATATTCTTGTTCGTGGTTGGGGTTCCTCCTCTCCCCATACCCTCGACTTATGGTTGGGGTTCGTTCTTCTCCAGTTCCCCATTGGTCCTCTCTCTGTATATAGCCTCTGTTGGTATTCCTTCCCCTCCATCCATATGCCCTGTAAGGAGGGCGGGTCTTCCATCTTCCTGGAGGTCTGTTTCTCTGTCCTCCGTGAAAATCCCTCTCCTCCCTAAAGTCACTTCTATAGGGGGGGTGTGATTCATGTTGGTATCTTAGGGGTGAGAACCTGTTGTGTGTAGGTACACCATATCTCACATTACTTGGTGTCCTATATTCATGGGGTCTTTGATGGCTGACCCTTCTGTGGTTAGATCTATCTGGATCCCTATTAAAAGGTCTAGATCTGCTACGGTTCCCACCGTTGGGACGCTCTGGGGATGGGAATTGTGAATAGTCACCCATCCAGTCCATCGTCCGGTCCCCAGGGGGTTCCTCTGGACTCTCATCAGTACTGATGTCATCCACATCCTCATTTTGATCTCTCATGTTGGATTGCCACTTGTATACTTTCCCATTCCTATAATCAAGGACATCCCTCTTATATTTCTTTTGTTTTTTTGCTTGGATCTCCCCATCATATTTTTTGATGATTTCCTGGAGTTCCTTTTCTTTGTCCTTGTATTCCCTTTGGTTAGAGAAGGGTACTAGCATATTTTTGATCTCTGTAATATTAGCTTCTATGCCCCTTAATTTAAATTGTCTTCTCTTAACAATGTTCCGAAGCACCTCCCCCTCACATTTGTTAAAGAGAGAGTACCAGTCACCCATAAGGTCTCCATCATCAATGTTATCATTTGGATGTAAGTCCCACCTAACTACAGGTGCTCGATCTGGGCCTAAAATTTGCACCGGACAAGGCCCTGGATAAATTCGAGGCCTATATTGATCTCCAAAAATTCATGAGGAAACTTAATTTGAAAAAACACTTTGCCATAAACACAGAAACCAGCATCAAGGATATTCCAGAATATATCCAAACTAACTTGAAGAATAACTCTATCTACAACCCTAAAACCCCAGGAAGTCAATGTTTGACTGCATTTAAGAAAATGGTAGAAGAGGACTTAAGAAATCTGAAAAGGAAGGAAAGAAAGAGGAAAAATATCTGGAGGACCATCAAAGATTTAGGGAAACGGCATGAGGTAGTTATAAGGCCGGCCGACAAAGGAGGTGGACTGGTCATCTTGGACAAAAAAGACTACCAAGAAGAGATGGGCAACCTACTAAATGTGGAAAACACATATAAAAGACTTAGAACAAATCCAAAGAGAAAATATGAGAAACAACTAAAGAAGTACATCACTAAAGGAAAGGGTATGGGGATTCTGAATGCTAGAGAAGCTGAATATTTATACTCTAACTCTACAAAGACCCCTGTGATATATTACACACCAAAGATCCACAAAAGTCTGAACAAACCACCTGGAAGACCTATTATCAGTGGCATAAATTCAATCTTCTCCAGATTAGGGGAATATCTGGATAAATATCTGAAACCTCTGGTACAGCAAGGGAAATCATATCTGCGGGATAGTTTACAACTTATCGAAGAACTCCAAGGTATAAAAGGTACAGAAAATTGGGTATTGGCAACAATAGATGTCAATTCACTGTACACAAGCATTGAGCAACCAGATGGATTGCTTGCAGTAGAAAAGGCTCTATTTGAGAACACAGGAATGAGACAGGGACAGATCAATTATATTGTGGAAGGCCTGAAAATGGCAATGGAGTGCAACTACTTTTGGTACAACAAGGAATATTTTGTACAAACCAAAGGTGTTGCAATGGGGGCACGATATGCACCAAGCGTTGCAAACCTGTTCATGAACATGTGGGAGGAGGAATATATTTACAACAAAAATATCCCTCAAATTAAAATGTATCGTAGGTATATTGATGATTTAATCATCTTATGGGATGGCACCACGGACAGCTTAGAGAAATTCCTTGAGGGGCTGAACGGAAATAGGTACGGCATTACGTTTACGGGTAAATGGAACCTGCATGCGATTGACTACTTGGATTTGGAAATCTTCAAAGCAGGTGATTCCCTTAACACCCGTACTTTCTTTAAAAGCACAGATCGTAACGGGTATATACCCACTTCAAGCTGTCACCATCCGAAGTGGAAATCCAACATTCCAAAAGGCCAACTACTAAGGATAAGGAGAAACTGCAATATATTGGAGGACTTTGAGGTCCAGGCAGATGTCTTGATTGAGCGGTTCCAGGAGAAAGGATATCCACAAGAAAATCTGAATAAATTGAAACAGGAGATCAAGAACATGGACAGGAACCAACTACTTCAGAAGAACATCAGGGCCAGGAATGACCAGATGGAGATGACCTTCATTACAGGGTTCAACAACCAATACAAGGATGTTGAACGGATCATTAAGAAATACTGGCCCATCCTGAAAGAGGACCGAATATTAGCAAAAATCCTCCCCACCAAACCGAAGTTTGTGTACAGGAAAGCACCTACCCTTCGTAACCATCTTGTACATAATGTTATTGACCCCCCCAAGCATACTCAAATTATACCCAATATGAAAGGGTTCTTCAGATGCCGCAGATGTCTACCATGTAGAGTTAGCAAACCCCAACCTAGGAAAAAGGAAAAGTTCAAGTCAACTGTAGACCATAAAGAATATCAGATTAAGGAGCTGATAACCTGTCATAGCACTCATGTCACCTACATCATTGAGTGCCCCTGCCATCTACAGTACGTGGGGAGAACCACCCGCCCACTCTATGTCAGGATACGGGAACATATCAAAAATATTAAAAAAGGGTTTCCGAAGCATCATCTATCACGGCACTTTGCCAAGTTCCATCAAAAAGATCCCAGTGGCCTTATTTTTTATGGTATTGATCAGGTGAAAACCCACTGGAGAGGGGGCAACAAAGAAACATTAGTCTCCAGGAATGAGACAGAGTGGATATATCGGTTGGGGTCTATTGCCCCCAAAGGGTTAAATCTGGACATAGACCTCAACTGTTTTATAGCTAATCCGTAAATCCACTCATAGTAGGAGATAGTTCCCCTGTGTCTTTTTTGGCACAGGTCTCCGCCTGCATCTGTCAGTTGTTTAATAAAACTAAGAGAGGACTATAGCAACAAGATACTATGTCACTAACTATTCTGTTGCCTTTGTATATATGTGCTATGGAACAACGGCTAAGTAGGGGATAGTGATAGAAATATAGTAGATATAAGGTTTATGGGGGTGTCATACAGGCTGTATATAATCATACACCCCACGAATATGGGGTACAGGTGCATGCCATACTAGGTTTGTGGTATTAGGTGTATCCTGTATGCAACAGGATACTGCTCCCATGCACTTGTATGAGCCCTGAGTTATTCCCTCCATGTTATCCTTCCTTTTTCAGTAAATATCGTATATGGGGATTCCATGTATATGTTTCTTGTTTTAAATATACCCCACATTTTGGGTCGTTATCATGCACCCCAATCCTTCCGGTTTTTTAGTTCCCTAGAATGAGATGAGGGGCCTGGGATTTGGACACCACAGTGGAATAGTATACTAAGTAATATCTGGGTGGGAGTGAGAGAATACACCACCTAAGATAACATAGGGAGGCTAATGCACGTGGGTATTAATCACGTGAAGGAGCACCTTAAAGTTGGAAATGCTCTTTGGGTATATAATTTCAATTATAATTTCCATGAGGGACCCGGGTGATACTAAACATACTAGGTACTGGTCCCAAATCTCAGATGATATAAGCCTACTTAGTTTTTTATTCATTTTTATTCATTTATACATTTATTGTATTTTTTATACAATTTCTGTTATTCTTTAAGTTTCCTGTTTTTTGTAATGTGGAGATCGGAGGATGAAATATATATAGATAGTAAAATATACCCAACATCCTGGTTCTGCACCCGCAATAGGGTGGATTCTGAATGGGACTTGGGGTGACACCCTATTTCATCCACTTTTACAAGATAGACACTGAGTTTGCAAGGTGGAAGACATGCATTACCGTTATCCACCACTGCGGGCTGTGTCTATACGATATACTTTTACAAGATAGACACTGAGTTTGCAAGGTGGAAGACATGCATTACCGTTATCCACCACTGCGGGCTGTGTCTATACGATATACTTACCTGGTGTAGAAGTAAAGATGATTTTTATTTAATCCTAACCTATATCATACAAGATGTTTGATGTTTACATTGCTTTATGTGAAATGAGTCTGCCAATTTATGTAAAAGGTCAGCGGAGATGTGTGGGTCGGCATTAAATAGTAAACATCTCGACATATGCCCACAGGGATCTGATTTGGGCACCGCCCAATGGGGACGTATGGGAGGGGGAGCCACGGGATTGAAAATCCAATCAAAATCCCTGCAGGGACGGGATAGGGGAGGATCCAGCATGTCCGCCTGCCTTATAACCTGTGAGGTGTAGTAAGATGGCGCCGCCTTTGAAAACGTCGATGACGAAACGCGTAAGGCGAGGCTACGCACTTACGTCATTTCCGGGTACGGAGCGAGAGAGCCTGGAACGCAGCTGAACCGCACGCCGCACGCTGCGGGACATACTTCCTGGTTCTCGGCTTCACCCATAGTGTAGTACGCTGTGTGTTTTTCCCCGAGAGGGGAGTTTTTATGGTTTTATGGTATTAAAGATTTTTATCATACTACACTATGAGGTGGCATCTCTTTCCTTGAGGGCTTAGTTGCTGATCCCCATCCGGGATATCGTATGAGATGGTAATCCGGAACTCCTGGGAGAGAGGCCATTCCACCGCAGCACCACGGGATACCGAATAAGAGGACGGTTCTGGGATCCTAGATTGTCTATCACCCCTGCAGGGGTAGTGGAAGCTGGTGAGTGGGGAGCCAAAGGGGAGCACAGAAGTCACGGATCTACCTCTGTGGGCACCAAAAGTCACTAAGCTGTTGGAACTTTTTTGCTGCCATTCTAAATTGGAATGCACTATTTGGGACAGACTCTTTCTCTCTCTTTTTTGCCTAATTTGAAATTTTGATGTCATCTAGAGTCTTGCTGGACTTGATTGCACATATTGCACTTTATTGAACATTTATAAGTTGGATTGTTGGTTACATATACACGTATGTGTGGGATTGCACTGTCATATTACACACATATACTGCATTGTTATACACTTGTTTTTGCACTGGTTATTTAGAGTCTTGTTGGACTTGATTGCACTATACTGCACTGTATTGCAGATTTATAAGTAGGAGTGTACGGTCAAATATATATGTAGGTGCAGTATTGCACTGTCATATTACATACATTGCACTGTCATATGCTCGTTCTTGCACTGGTATACATACACATGCCACGAATTTTGTATATATAGAAGTTGGTATTTTAATTAGCTGCATAGCAGCAGCACTTTAGTAGTTTCCTTTTTTAAGCTAAGGTTTGCCAACACGTATACGTATACTTTCACAAAGTTTTTATGATTTAATATGAGTTTCACCCATTAAGAATTTCACAGTTCTCATCGTTTGGGTTTGGATCACTATTTATTTATTCTACATAGTCACTGTTTATGTCATTGAATTTTGCACAGCCCACAAGGGAGCGCCATACCCCCATTAACTATTCAGAAAAATACAAATACCCCCCAAATGACCCCTTTTTGGAAAGTAGACATTCCAGGGTATTTATTAAGAGGCATGGTGAGTTTTTTGAAGTTGTAATTTTTTCCTTTAATTCTTTGCAAAATCAAGATTTTTATTTATTTTTTTCACAAAATTTTTATTTTAGCAGGTTATTTCTCACACACAGCATATGCATAGCACAAATTACACCCCAAAACACATTCTAGTACTTCTCCTGAGTATGGCGATACCACGTGTGTGAGATTTTTACACAGCCTGGCAACATATAGAGGTGCTAAATGCAGTGAGCACCATCAGGCGTTCTTGGAGCATAAATTACACATATAATTTCTTGACTACCTCTTATGGGCCATACACACAATAGGATTTTCTGACAACAAATGTTGGATTTGAGCTTGTTGTCAGAAAGTCCGACTGTGTGTAGGCTCCATAGAACATTTGTTGTTGAAATTTCAAAGTTTGAGAGCAGGTTCTCAAATTTTCGGACAAGACTTGTTGTCGGAAATTCCGAGCGTGTGTACACAATTCCGACGCACAAAGTCCACGCATGCTCAGAATCAAGCAGAAGAGCTGCACTGGCGATTGAACTTAATTTTTCTCGGCTCATCGTACACGTTGTACGTCACCGCATTCTTGACATTCGGAATTTCCGACATTTGTGTGAACGTGTGTATGCAAGACAAGTTTGAGCCAACATCCTTCGGAAAAAAAATCCATGGTTTTGTTGTCACAAAATCCTATCGTGTGTACATAGCCTTACACTTTTGAAGGCCCTGGAGCACCAGGACAATGGAAACGCCCCAAAAATTACCCCATTCTGGAAATAAAACAACCCAATGTATAATCTATGAGGCATTATGAGTCTTTTGAACATGTCAGTTTTTTCTACATGGTAAACGGCCGCTATCACGGATATTCCCGACTGCACACCCCAGGGAGTGCATGGGAGCGTGATTCTGGGAGGACGTCAATGTACGCCCTCCAAGAGTTATCGAGCCACGCTGTAGCCGTCATTCATCTATGGCACGGTCGTTAAGTGGTTAAAGTGATTGTAAAGTCTCATTTTTTTTCCCTATAAAAATAACAAACATGGTATACTTATCTGCTCTGTGGTTTTGCACAGAGCAGCCCGAATCCTCCTCTTCTCTGGTCCCTCTTCTGTGATCCTGGCCCCTCCCTCCTGTTCAGTGCCCCCAAAGCAAGCAGCTTGCTATGGGGTGCACCCGAGCCGAGTCACAGCTCCCTGTGTCAATTCAGACACAGAGATCTGACCTGGCCCCGTCCCCTGATTGGCTAGCTGATTTTGATTGACAGCAGTGGGAGCCAATAGCACTGCTGTTGTGTCTCAGCAAATCAGGAAGGAGAATCTGGACGGCTGAGACACTCGTGGACAGAGAGGGACCTCAGGTAAGTGTTAGGGGGTGCTGGGGAGGCTGTTGCACACAGAAGATTTTTATCTTAATGCATAGAATGCATTAAGATAAAAAGCATTCTGTCTTTACAACCTCTTTAGGCTCTGTCAGATTGGATGAAGAACATCTGTGAACAGCCATTTTCAAGTCTTGCCACAGATTCTAAATTGGATTTACAGTGGGGACAGAAAGTATTCAGACCCCCTTAAATTTTTCACTATTTGTTATATTACAACCATTTGCTAAAATCATTTAAGTTCATTTTTTCCTCATTAATGTATACACAGCACCCCATATTGACAGAAAAACACAGAATTGTTGACATTTTTGCAGATTTATTAAAAAAGAAAAACTGAAATATCACATGGTCCTAAGTATTCAGACCCTTTGCTGCGACACTCATATATTTAACTCAGGTGCTGTCCATTTCTTCTGATCATCCTTAAGATGGTTCTACACCTTCATTTGAGTCCAGCTGTGTTTGATTTTACTGACTGGACCTGATTAGGAAAGCCACACACCTGTCTATATAAGACCTTACAGCTCACAGTGCATGTCAGAGCAAATGAGAATCATGAGGTCAAAGGAACTACCTGAAGAGCTCAGAGACAGAATTGTAGCAAGGCACAGATCTGGCTAAGGTTACAAAAAATTTCTGCTGCACTTAAGGTTCCTAAGAGCACAGTGGCCTCCATAATCCTTAAATGGAAAATGTTTGGGATGACCAAAACCCTTCCTGGACCTGGCCGTCCAGCCAAACTGAGCTATCATTGGTGAGAGAGGAAGAACCCAAAGATCACTGTGGCCGAGCTCCAGAGATGCAGTCAGGAGATGGGAGAAAGTTGTAGAAAGTCAACCATCACTGCAGCCCTCTACCAGTCGGGGCTTTATGGCAGAGTGGCCCGACGTAAGCCTCTCCTCAGTGCAAGACACATGAAAGCCCCCATGGAGTTTGCTAAAAAAACACTTGAAGGACTCCAAGATGGTGAGAAATAAGATTCTTTAGTCTGATGAGACCAAAATAGAACTTTTTGGCCTTAATTCTAAGCATTATGTGTGGAGAAAGCCAGGCACTGCTCATCACCTGTCTAATAGTCCCAACAGTGAAGCATGGTGGAGGCAGCATCATGCTGTGGGGGTGTTTTTCAGCTGCAGGGACAGGACGACTGGTTGCAATCAAGGGAAAGATGAATGCGGCCAAGTACAGGGATATCCTGGACGAAAACCTTCTCCAGAGTGCTTAGGACCTTAGACTGGGTCAAAGGTTTACCTTCCAAGAAGACAATGACCCTAAGCACACAGCTAAAATAATGAAGGAGTGGCTTCACAACAACTCCGTGACTGTTCTTGAATGGCCCAGCCAGAGCCCTGACTTAAACCCAATTGAGCATCTCTGGAGTGATCTAAAAATGGCTGTCCACCAACGTTTACAATCCAACCTGACAGAACTGGAGAGGATCTGCAAGGTGGCAGAGGATCCCCAAATCCAGGTGTGAAAAACTTGTTGCATCTCTCCCAAAGAGACTCATGGCTGTATTAGATAAAAAGGGTGCTTCTACTAAATACTGAGCAAAGGGTCTGAATACTTAGGACCATGTGATATTTCAGTTTTTATTTTTTAATAAATCTACAAAAATGTCAACAATTCTCTGTTTTTCTGTCAATATGGGGTGCTGTGTGTACATTTAATGAGGAAAAATAATGAACTTATATGATTTTAGCAAATGGCTGCAATATAACAAAGAGTGAAAAATGTAAGGGGGTCTGAATACTTTCCGTCCCCACTGTAGGTCTGCACTTTGACTGGGCCATTCTAATACACAAATATGCTTTGATCTAAACCATTCCATGGTAGCTCTGGCTGTATGTTTAGGATTGTCCTGCTGGAAAGTGAACCTCTGCCCCAGGCTCAAGTCTTTTGCGGACTCTAACAGGTTTTCTTCAAGATTGCCCTGTATTTGGCTCTATCCATTTTCCTATCAACTCTGAGCAGCTTCCCTGTCCTTGCTGAAGAAAGGCGTCCCCACAACATTATGCTGCCACCATCATGTTTCACGGTGGGGATGGTGTGTTCAGGATGATGTGCAGTGTTAGTTTTCCACCACACATAGTATTTTGCTTTTAGGCCAAAAAGTTGAATTTTGGTCTCACCTGACCAGAGCACCTTCTTCCACGTTTGCTGTGTCCCCTACATGGCTTCTCAGAAGCTGCAAACTGGACTTCTTATGGCTTTCTTTCAACAATGGCTTTCTTCTTTTCACTCTTCCATAAAGGCCAGATTTGTGGATTGCATGACTAATAGCTGTCCTGTGACAGATTTTCCCACCTGAGCTGTGGATCTCTGCAGCTCCTCCAGAGTTATCATGGGCCTATTGGCTGCTTCTCTGATTAATGCTCTCCCTGCCCAGCCTGTCATTTTAGGTGTACGGTCATGTTTTGGTAGGTTTGCAGTTGTGCCAAACTCCTTCCATTTTTGGATGAAGGATTGAACAGTGCTCTGTGAGATGTTCAAAGCTTGGGATATTTTTTATAACCTAACCCTTTCTTAAACTTGTCCACAACTTTATCCCTGTCTGGTGTGTTCCTTGGCCTTCATGATGCTGTTTGTTCACTAAGGTTCTCTAACAAACCTCTGAGGGCTTCACATAACAGCTGTCCTGAGGAACATGTATCAATCATTTTTTTTTTTTTTAACTATCGTTTTTTTAGGAGCAGTGATTTTAATTATGCTTAAATTGCAACAATAAAAATGAAAAATTCCTTTAAACATAGTTCCTGGGATTTCTTGTAAAAAAAAAAAAAAACATAGTTCCTGGGGGGTTCCCCTTAATGTGCCTGTAAAGTGGCGCATCTGTAGCATGCAAAACATGGTGCAGCAAAAATGAAATCTCTAAAGAAAAAACAAACAACTCAAATCCCATTTAAAATGACTCACAGTTACAATTGCCAGCACCTGGCTATTAAAAAAATGACTGCATGGGGTCCCCTCCCAGTCCATACAAGGCCCTTCGGGTCTGGTATGGATTTTAATGTGATCCCCATGCCAAAAGTTAAAAAAAATACAGTGTGGGGTCTCCCCCATAAATCCATACCAGACCCTTATCCGAGCATGCGGCCCGGCAGGTCAGGAAAGGGGAGAGGATGAACGAGGTGCTCCCCCTACTGAACCATACCAGGCCACATGCCCTCAACATGGGGGGGTGAAAGGGGGCAGTGCCACCAGGTGATGTAGCCAGGTGCCCCGCCCCTTGCCTATATAAGAACTGTCAGAGAGCAGAGCTGCCATATGGTGAGAGGCCTCCCAGGAGGCGGAGCATTTTTTTTTCAATTTCAATTTTTTTTCATTTTTTTGGGTCAGCGGGCGTCGTGATTGACCATGGATATACATCGAGAAACACTATTTTTTTATTTTTTAATAAAGGACTTGTTAAAAACTGTTTCTTGTGGTTATTTCTTTTTGACACTTTTTTGGTGAATGGGTAGGGGTATAATGTACACGATTCCCATTCACATAAGGGGGCCTGGGATCCGATAAGCCACAGACCTCAACAACCACAGCCCAGGGTTGTTGGGAAGAGGCCCTTGGCCTGGTATGGTTCAGGAGGTGGGTGGGCGCTCACTTGTCCCCTCCCCCTCCCCTTTCCTGACCTACCAGGCTGCATGCTTGGATAAGGGTCTGGTATGGATTTTGGGGGGACCCCACGCCATTTCTTATTAAATTTTGACGTGGCCATTTTTCTCTTTATTTATTTTTAACTGCACTTTTTTTTTATTCAGCTGTCAGCGGTTAAACCCAATGACAGCTGATGACTCATCGATTGTTAAGGACAGCTTCCTACCCTGCTCCTTAACAACCAGCGTAGGTGTGCCTGGATTGGGCAAAGCTTTGCCCAATCAGGGTGCAGAATGCACTGTGCAGCACTCAGTGCATTGCAGGGTGTTCATCTGGGCGAACACCCTGCAAATTCGGGTGTTCGGCGAACGGCCCAACAGGCAAATGTTTGGCCTGAACTCATGCTCGGGGCGAACCATTCGCCCATCCCTATAACAGATTAATATGCTGTGGAGGGGTTTAAGCACCCTAAAATAAGCTATTGATTGCTAAATGGTGTACATAATAGTGGTGTGCAGACCTTTATTGCTAATTACATTGCAGCAGAGACAGGGACAGGGGGAATCAGCTTTGATTATTGAGCTGGCTGCTCCAAAGTACAGTAGGTGGGGGTATGGAGGTAGGGCAATCCTTCCTCTGTGGCTGAGCCGAGGTGGAGGTAGCCGGCTGTCTGCTGCCCAATAAGCATTGGGGTTTATTTACTAAAGGCAAATCCACTGTGCACTACAAGTGCGCTGGAAGACAATCGTTGTAAATCTGATGGGGATATGCAAGGAAAATAAAAAACTGTATTTTTGCTTGCACATGATTGGATGATAGCAATCAGCAGAGCTTCCCCACATTTCAGATCTTCCCCTCAGATCTATAGTGACTGCATTTCTAAGTGCACTTGCAATGCACTTCCAAGTGCACTTGCAGTGCCTTAGTAAATCAACCTCAATGTCTGTATCTGTCTCCCATTAGTAGCAGACTTCGGTGGTGCCATTTTTAGGTATAAAGCAGAAAAATGTTACACCAACCACTCTGCTTACCAGGAGTACTGTGGAGCATTCTGAAGCACTATAAGGCCCAAATAAAACAAGTGTGTCTTTTCTGCCCTCACAATGTGTTCAAAGTACAAGGCTTGGCAGACAGCTAACAGCTTCCCAATAAAGACTCAGAAGGAAGGGCTAATAGTTGTAATCTTTACTGAGAACACGTTTTTTTGTAAAACTGCAAAACACAAATTATAAAAATATGCATTAGCATTTAACATTACATCACAAATGCAAATAGTAACAGGCATGCTACAATAGTGTTAAGGCACTAGCTAGCAAAAATGTGGCCTAGCTGAATGAATTTCCTGACAGAAACATCCCACCAAACACACATATAAAATGTAGTTGAATTAGTAGAACATATACTAATTAATTGAAAACGAATGACAGCCTACTTACAGACTTATGCTGGCCATACACTATACGAAAAATCGGCAGAAAAATCGTTCGTATAGACACCTTGTTCGTTTTTCGGCAAGTTAATGGGTACAAATCGATAATCGTTTGTGACGTTTTTGTGGAAAAAAAACGAACGGGAAGTTTGGAAAATTTCTGCCGAACGTACGATAAATTGCAAGGTTAATGTGTTTCCCGTCCGAACTGTCTGCACTAGGTATATGTAAAAAAACGAACAAAAAATAATTTATTCATGTCCACTGAACAATTTATCAGTCATTACATGATGGCACGATCGTTTGCGGTCACGGTCGAACGTTCGTTTTTCGAAAATGTGTTTGGCCGATTTTTTGTATAGTGTATGGCCAGCATTATGCTTCCAAGGCCTGTATTAAGAAATAGTGGAGGTCTTTAACATGCTTCCTTCACTGTAGAAAGAATATCTGATATGTCTACTGGGCAGGAAGTGGGCGTAACAGTAAGATCAGTAAATATATACCTTATAATGATCAGAACACTCCCCACCTGGTATAATAACATTATACCACTATGTTTCCTTTTTAATAGGGCGTACACACGGTCGGACTTTGTTCGGACATTCCGACAACAAAATCCTAGGATTTTTTCCGACGGATGTTGGCTCAAACTTATTTTGTCTACACACGGTCGCACAAAGTTGTCGGAATTTCTGATCGCCAACCACGCGGTCACGTACACCACGTACGACTAGACTAGAAAAGGCCGGTTCAGAACCAAGCGCGGCACCCTTTGGGCTCCTTTTGCTAATCTCGTGTTAGTAAAAGTTTGGTGAGAGACGATTCGCGCTTTTTCAGACTCGTGGCTTTCAGATCGTTTTCTGCCGTTCAGTTTGTGCTTGTGGGTTTGTATCTGCTCTTCAGTGCGTGCAGTCAGTTCGTATTGGAGTTTTCTGTGCAATCTTGTCCGCTCGTTGATGTTTTTCAGGTCGCTCTTCACAGGCCTTGCTGTTCTTCAGTGCGTTCTGTTACTTCGTTCTGAGCAGCCGACCGTTTTCTAGCCATGTTTCGTATGCGTACTCCTCGTAGAGTTCGTGCTGTGCGGGGGCTTGGTGTTGGGGTCCTGACCTTGACACAAGTCCAGTCCATGAAATATGAGTGGTGTATCCGCGCAACGGAACAGAAAATTAAAAAAGTGGAGAAAATGGAAAAAAAATGGAAAAAAATTGAAACAATGGAAGAAATCGCATAAAGGACTGCTGCCTCCACAGATGTGATTTCCACCTAGGTGGAAAAAACAGAAGGTAAGTGAAGGGTTAGTTTGTGGGTGTGGCGCTGTCCTAATTTATAGAAATACTTGGTAAATTGTGTGTAGCCAAATCCCATATGTAAAGTCGCATAAACCAAAATTGCAAATAAAAAATTCAACGAAAATAAAACCAAACATAAAACAGCAAAGTGACCCCCTTTGGAGTGTGTAGGTGTAACGTTGTCCTAGTGGAGAAAAAAGTGGAGAAAATGAAAAAAAATGGAAACAATGGAAGAAATCGCATAAAGGACTGCTGCCTCCACAAATGTGATTTCCACCAAGGTGGAAAAAACAGAAGGTAAGTGAAGGGTTAGTGTGTGGGTGTGGCACAGTCCTAATTCATAGAAATACTTGGTAAATCGTGTGTAGCCAAATCCCATATGTAAAGTCGCATATAAAGTATAAACCAAAATTGCAAATAAAAAATTCAACGAAAATAAAACCAAACATAAAACAGCAAAGTGACCCCCTTTGGAGTGTGTAGGTGTAACGTTGTCCTAGTTTAAAAAATACTTTGTAAATCGTGTGTAGCCAGATCCCACATGTAAAATCACATGTAAATTATAAACAAAATATAAACAAAATCGCATATAGCAAATATAATGGCTAGGTTGGCCCCCTTTGAATTGGGGGAGGGGGAAGGGGAACAGGGGATGAAATCAAAAAATGACTTTAGCCAAAGCTATTCCATCCACATAAAAACCCCATATAGTGATTGACAAACATAACATTGCTGAATAATTACATAGGTTAAATCGTGACTAGTGCTCAGTGCAGTTTAAGTGAAAAACTTGACATCTTTGTAAAACAAGGCAGGTATTTGTATTAATCTTGGTGACCAGGTGATCGTGTCTTGTGATCATGCGGACACTCACCAGCTTCTTTAACCCCTGCGGGGGTAATGCGCAGTCACAGTGTATGCCACTGTGCGGCAATCCACAGGCTGTTTCTGGGTCACAGTGATGTTTTAGGCAGCTTCTTTAACCCCTGCGGGGGTAATGCGCAGTCACAGTGTATGCCACTGTGCGGCAATCCACAGGCTGTTTCTGGGTCACGGTGACGTTTTAGGCATAAGAGAAGAAAGAGGAGATTCCATAGCGTAAAACCATAAAACACTCTTTATTGAACGCAGATGATAGAATGGTACTCACATTTAAGCAGTTTATAATAGGCAACCAAATGTCATCAAAACAGGAGAGCATCAGATTTAAGTTGGTGATCCTCTGGGAGACGATGCAAAAGCGTCAGAATAGGCCACGCCCTACGCGTTTTGTCATAGGGATGTCAACTGGAGCGTCCCGCTCCAGTTGACGTCCCTATGACGAAACGCGTAGGGCGTGCCTGCAGGACTTGAAGTTCTCGACAGGCATCTCCCCCCAGGCTCTGGGGATCATTATCCCAGAGTCCTGTTCTGCCATCATCCAGGTCCTGCAGAAGGAGTATATGAAGGTAAGATTTTTATCCTTTAATATCACATTTTATTGTATTGAATGTTTGCTAATATATTGTATTTCTTTCCTCATTCCCTAATTACCATGATTGGAATATGCTGTGAATGTCCCCTTTGTCCTCATGCATGCTGGATTTTTATGTAATTATTATTTTATGTCCTTCATACATATTTGCCCTTCACTAACCTCCCCAGCATGGTGTCTCCTGCCCTATATTCACCTCATGTAGTCACTTAACAATGTATTTTATTAGCTCCATAGTAGTGCTTTACCCCAAACACCTCCTAAAATGTTTGGAAATGTTATTTTTGATTTAAATTCAGGCAGAGTGCCAGAGTTTTTTTTTTTTGTGGTGTCCCCCAAAAATTTTTAGTAACCCTCCCTCCCCCAACTGCTAAGTCAGCTGATCCCAATTCTCTATCCTCAATCATCTATCTGCTGACTTTGCCAAACCCATACACACTATACCCACCTCTTTAATGGTCAGATTTATGGATGAATTCCCCAAAGCATGTAGTGCAAGGGCCTGCCTGTATACTTTCCAATGGTACTGTTTAAAGTTTTTGTATCCTATTATTATCTTGATAGGTAATAGCAGAATGTCCAAATGTCCTCAAATGTGTACAATGTGTATTTATATCTTTGTATTATGACACTTCTTACCTGTCCAGTGGTCTGCCAATAGTGTAACTAAGGAGGGGCTGTTCCAAGTAATACCCATTATTTAGGCATTCATCTCTCAATGAAGTGAAGAGGGTTACCTGTCAAAGATTTACACACACCCCCTATAATGTTTGAAATGGCCCATGAGAGGGGGGGGGAGGGGGAATATGATAGGTGTACCTTTATACTTTGGCCTTGATAAATTCCCCTTAGTAAATGCTATCTGGAGGTTGCCCCATAATGTTTGTGTATAATCTGCTTGCCATGTTTCTGAGTAAAAATAGTAATGTTTATTGTTTTTTCCTCAACAGTTTCCTTCCACGCCACAGGAATGGCAGACTGTGGCCTCCCACTTTGCCGAGTGGTGGGACTTTCCTAACTGCGCAGGGGCAATTGATGGGAAACACGTCCACATTGTCCCACCACCCAACTCGGGGTCGTACTATTATAATTACAAGGGGTTTAATAGTATAGTGATGTTGGCGGTGGTGTCGGCTAATTACGACTTCTTGTATGTGGACGTGGGGAAGAATGGCCGGATGTCCGATGGTGGAGTCATCGCCCAGACGGAGTTCTACAGGCGTCTCCAGAATGGCAGCTTGGACTTGCCAGCTCCAGAGGACAATGTGGAAGGACTCCCATTTGTGTTCGTTGCTGATGAAGCGTTTGCGCTGGGGGACCACCTGATGCGGCCATTCCCAATGAGGACCCTCACCCCGGAACAGAGGGTTTTTAATTACCGTCTGGCCAGAGCCCGAAGAGTGGTGGAGAACACATTTGGAATCCTGGCCAGCCGGTTCCGACTATTTCTGACACCCATCCATATGGCGGAGTATAAACTGAACCATATTATACTGGCGTGCTGTGTTCTCCATAACTTTTTAAGGAAACATTCGGCCAACTATGTTGGCTCAGTTGGGCCTGAGGCCGGAATCCTACATCAAACCACACTGACGACGCTTGAAAGTGGCCGTCCTGGCTTGCCCTCCCTGAGTGCCCGTGATGTCCGGTTACGCTACCTGGAGTTCTTTGCGGGTAGGGGGGCTATCAATATGCCAGACAATCTGTGAAGCCTTTTTATAATTAAAAAAAAAGAAATTCTTGGTGGACATTTACTGCTTGTGTTTGTTTTAGCTGACCCTGACAGAAATGTGTTGAGTCCAGAAAATGTTGTGATTGTGTAACCTTATACAAAGCACTGTTGGCTGTTATTTCCTAAATGCAAAAACACATTTCACTACAAGTGCACTTGCAACTGCACTGAAACTGCACTTGTAGTGCAAAGAGGATTTGCCCTTAGGAAATAACACCCATTTTTGCAGAAAACAGCAATTACATCACCCCAAAAGTGTTCTATTGTAGTGTTGAGACAATAATCCACACATTCTTGAGTAAGCAACTTTTTTATACCTGCACAATCACATGTGCATTTAAAAAATATTTAAAAGATTGGACCACAATCCAAAAAGTGATTTTGTGGGGTTTTAAATTCGCCCCAAAACATCAATGATGTTATTATTTTTTTTAATAACATCATTGATTTTTTGCTGTATGTTTTGCAGTTCTACATTACACCCCATGATCTCCCCGATCAGGATCTGGGCACTTTCTGATGTGAAACGTTCTGGATCCACAACCTCACGATCACCTAAAAAGAGAGAAAGAAAACAAAAACAGGTATCAAAAATCTGCCACCATCCATCTCTTTTACCTGAGCCTGTGGTCGCAGACACTCACCTGTTGTGGTGCCAATCTCCACCACATCTTCTTCTTCCTCCTGCTCTTCCTGTGTTGGTGTTAGTTCCCCTTCTTCCAGAGGTGGGGGGTCTGTGGTCTCCTCGGATGAGGGGTGTCCTCCGAGTCTTTTCTCCCCTATGTAAAACAAAAATGGTATAATTAGCACACAGATATTTGATGGCAGAACTATAAATAGGAAACATTGCTTGGAAGTGGGGTACAATTGTCTATTTTAGCCGAGTTCCAAGATGTCTTTTTTTTAATGCCCTTTGTCAAGCTGCAATACTTTACCTGTTTAGTACAAGCTTCACAGATGGAGACCCCCCTATAGTATACACTGGAGCACCTGTGTGGCCCCCTAATAAAAATGGTGTTCTTGTGACCCACACTACTGCTCCAGTGTCAAGTTGTGAAAACAGCTGCTCAGTGTCCTCTACTTACACACAATCTAGTTGGCATTTCATTCTAGTAACAAACCCATCTACACAAACAACTATTTGGCATCCAAGTAGGCCCAAAAAAAATGTGGGAAAATGCATATGGCCTAAACAATGGTGTTTTAGAGGCCGAAAGAAAAATGTTTGATACGAACGAATAATGGGCCCATGAACATGTCCTCAGGAAGGATGTACTGGAAATGGAGCGAGTACAAAGAAGGGCAACAAAGCTAATAAAGGGTCTGGAGGATCTTAGTTATGAGGAAAGGTTGCGAGCGTTGAACTTATTCTCTCTGGAGAAGAGACGCTTGAGAGGGGATATGATTTCAATTTACAAATACTGTACTGGTGACCCCACAATAGGGATAAAACTTTTTCGCAGAAGAGAGTTTAATAAGACTCGGGGCCACTCATTACAATTAGAAGAAAAGAGGTTTAACCTTAAACTACGTAGAGGGTTCTTTACTGTAAGAGCGGCAAGGATGTGGAATTCCCTTCCACAGGCAGTGGTCTCAGCGGGGAGCATTGATAGCTTCAAGAAACTATTAGATAATCACCTGAATGACCGCAACATACAGGAATATGTAAGGTAATACTGACACATAATCACACACATAGGTTGGACTTGATGGACGTGTGTCTTTTTTCAACCTCACCTACTATGTAACTATATGTAACTATGTAACATTAAAGTTGCCCTTTTAAACGTTACAATTAATAAAAGCATATGGAGCAGCACAAACGCAATAAAGACAGAAAGAATCGGAACACAGCACAACTACTTACTTTTTTGCAGCACTCTCCGGATCTTTCGGTACTGCTCTGGCTCTCTCAATTTCAGGTCCGACCACCGCTTCCTGAGCTGATCTTTCGATCGTCGTACCCCAAAATTCTTCTGCAGACTTTTGATCACTTTCACCATGATCTTGGCCTTTCTGATATTAGGGTTGGGGTAAGGCCCATACTTTCCGTCATAGTCGGACTTCTTCATGATGACGACCATCTCCAACATCTCCCCAAAGGACATATTTGTGGCCTTAAAACGTCTCCTTCTGGATCGGGACGTGTCCGGATCCGGGCTTTTCTCCTCCTCCTCCTCGTTCCTGCAATTAGCACGCACCTGCTGAGACTCCGCCATGTGCTCTTCCCCCACTGCGCCGAACGAAAAGGGGCGGGGAATAGACTAGAAAGAACGTCAAGGGCAGGCAGAGTTACACGCATGCGCAGTGTGTATAAAGCGTAACACGCGTGCGTATTACGTACGATCTGTGAGCGGAGGAAGGAGCATTGGACGCGCCGATCGTAGGAACGAAGGTAAGAGACAAACTTGTGCCTATACTGCTTCTACATTGAGGCCTATATTGTAACAAGATTAGGAGAGTTTTGTCTGACATTAGGCTTTGTCTTGTGTTGTGTCTTGCAATGAACATGGATATGCTAATGAAAGATAATGACTTCATGTCAGTATTCCTAGATATGTTAAGGGAGCTGCCCTGTCTGTGGGAGATTAAACACCCCCATTTCAAGAACCAAGCAAAGAGGAAGGCAGCACTGGTGCAATTGTTGGAAACTGTGAAGCAGGTGATCCCCACGGCAGACATCACCTATTTAAAGATATTAATTGGTGGCCTGAGGAGTACATATCTAAGGGAGCGCAAGAAAGTCCTGGATTCACAGAGATCCGGAGCAGCAGATGACATCTATGTCCCCAGGATGTTGTACTACGACAGGCTGCATTTTCTGGCAGGCCAGACTGAACCCAGGCCATCCCTCTCCAGTCTTCCTTCCACGCTTCCTTCCCCCCCGGCTGAGGCTTCTGACGCCCAACCTGGGCCTTCCAGGCAACATGTGGAGGAGCCCAGATTGAGCCAGGTATAACATTCCTCTAAATATTTCTGCTTGTCCAATCAATGATGTTAACTAGATGTTAGTTGGGAGTAGTAATTTCTGATTGTGATTGATGATGCAAAACATTACAACCATGTCCTTTTTTCATACACAGGGAAGTCTCAGCCAGGAGGTGGCCGGGCCGAGCCGGCTGGCTGATCTGCAGGTCCCTCCACCCCCCCTGAAAAGAGAAAGTGGCAGTAGGAGGAGTGCCCTAGAGGAGGCTACCAGAGGACTCTTTTGGAGGGCTACAGAGGTCCTGGGAGCACGACAGACCGTGGAGGAGGACATTGCTGCCGTCATTGCATATAAAATGCAGAGGATGGAGGAGGGCCAACAAGTCATGTGTTAGGCGATCATATTGAAGGCTCTTAACAAAGATATGAGGGGCCAAATGACAGCTCAGACACACCTTTGCGATGGTCCTCCTCCTCCTCCTGCAGGTCCTCCTGCAGGTCCTCCTCCTCGTCCTCCCTCTCCTCCAGGTCCTCCCAGTCCTCCTCCAGGTCCTACTCCTCCTCCTGCCACATCTCCAACTGCACAGCCACAGCCGGGAAGGAAGCGTGAAAGGAAGACCAGAAAGTGAGGACCCTGGATCCAGTCTGGTCGGCCAAAAAATGCAGCCTCTTGTGGTACCACAGCCTGGGGACACAGATGTCATCTGCTGCTATCTGGATCTCTGCGAATTCTGGACCAGACTGCCCTCCCTTACATATGGACTCCTCAGGCCACCAATTTTGATGTTCAAGAATTGATGTCTGCCCTGGGGGTCAAAGGCTTCGCTAATTTCTCATGTTGATCCAGTGTTGCCTTCCTCTTTGTTTGGTTCTGATCCCTTAATAAAGGATTTTTGTTTTGAATTATACTCTCCTATGTGTTTTACTTCAAAAAAGGACAGTTGGTTTGTGAGGATTCAGGTATATTTCAAATATACAATGTGAAATGAACAAGGGACACCAACAACAATCTCCTGATTAAATAATAAAAGATATCAATGTTGTTGGGGTAACTTGACACACAAAACACACACAAAAATATTCTGGAGTAAAAATAAAAATAACATTGAACAAAGATCAGCCTTTGAAAAAATTCAAACATTAAAAAAAAAAAAAGGCTTAAAATCCCCAAAAAAATTAAATAAAAAAAAAAATTCTGTCAGATGTGACAACTAATAACAATATATTCAGGGAATCCCAATAAAAAAACAAAAATAAAACTTTGTGAGAAGTGTGTGTGAATATGAGCAGCAAAACTACTTAATTCTTGTCACATTATAAAGAAGAAGAGAGTGCGCTGTATTAAACCATTTTTAACACTGCAGCGTGACGAAAGTGCTGTATCCATTGCGGAACGCTAAGTTTACCAGAACGAGCTGTTCTGTCTTGGAATTCCTTCTGAGCATGCGTGGCACTTTGTGCGTCGGAACAGGCCACACACGGTCGGAATTGATGCGATCGGATTTTGTTGTCGGAAAATTTTATCTCCTGCTCTCCAACTTTGTGTGTCGGAAAATACGATGGAAAATGTCCGATGGAGCCCACACACGGTCGGAATTTCCGACAACACGCTCCGATCGGACATTTTCCATTGGAAAATCAGACCGTGTGTACGGGGCATTAGAGAACATATACTACCAGCATTACAGTTGGATACTAACTTTTGGGATAGATGCATGTAGTTTTAAGTTCATGCATTTAGTTAACCAGTTTATTTCCTGAATGGATGGTGAATACATATATGCATATATGGTGTAAAGAAATTGAGGATAAATATGAGATATGAGAGTGCACAATATATATAAAGGATATGTAAAAGATTATAAACATTTATATATATATATTTTTTGTATATATGATTTTTTTATATGTTTGGCAATTGTGTCTCAAAGATCTAAAGTCACACGAATATGACTATTGGAGTTTGAATATATAATTAAGTTCTGTAGCACGGAGTACTTTATAATTTGAAACACTAAAATATTGGGATACATTCATTTACACTCAGCAGGTATTAATTTACTTGGATATGTTTGAATATTGTTATGTTTCATAAGTAATTGTTATTATTACTGAGGTTTTATACATACACACAAGAAGAGTTGAAAAAATCTCTCTTGAAAATATTAATTTAAAAAATTTACACTATCAAATTTATGTAGGTATTTATCTTATTTGTTTGGATGCGCACAATGATGTAATGTCACACTTTATTCATTTCTAGCACTTATTATTGTATTTAGTTTGAGTACAATTATGAATTTATATGTACACTATTTATTTTGCCACAGGGTATTAATTAATTTTTTAGCCACAAAGCACTTTAATAAGTCATTGTAATTCATTTTATAGAAGGGGAACATTGAGAATTATTCCTTAGATCCCTTGTTAGTAGCGTTCAAAAAGCACTACATCCTGTTGCAGCTACTTTCTAGGAGGAGAGATTGTGATTATCGCGGTCACAGGGACACAGGAAGTGTTGAGCGCAGAGCAATCTGCGCCCGCCCAGTCAATCTGCATAAATTGGTGATTGCCTTGCCAGATAGCCAACCCCATGAATAAGTCCATCTGACGAAACATGTCGGGGCTTGGCTATCTGGCAATCTGACACAAGGAGTTTAGGAAGGAGGAACGGGTGACAGAGCAGGGATCGGCCGAGGGACGGGCTGTTGCAGGCGGGTGAGACGCTCTCCAGCTGCTTGTACTCCCTGGGTCCGCCGTGGCCGTATGTTGTGATTTCGCTGTGTTTCACCATCTAGTTTGCCGTGTGATGTTTCCAACTGCTGTGAAGTGATTTGCCTATTTGCTTTTATTGAAATGTGAGTTCACTGGCGCTGTTTTAGTGTCAATAAATTGATGTGTTTTAACGTTATTACACTATTGGAGCATTTCTTTCATTCCATATATGAATTCTTGGTTGTGAGGAGATTAACCAGTGTATAGCAGAGGAGACCTGGGTCGCATGTTAACCCCCATGAGAGTGGGTTGGAGGCTCTGTATGGCCAAACACGAGAGTGGGAGGCCTTATTAGCTGGTGAGTTTGAACTTCAGAAGGGAGTGGAATCACGTCACTGAGGTGTGGTGACATTTGTGAATCACTGTTGAAAGACTTTGAGGACACCTGCATCTTTCCTTGGATTTTTTTTGCATTATTTTTGCATTTCCTCACTCATTCATCATCACTATTTCAGTGGACTGTTTTATATTTTTTTATACATTTTTTTTTATTTTTTAAATATTTCTTTTTGATTTGTTTTATTTTATTTTATTTTACACTTCACGTTTGGATTTCACTGTTGTTAAGGAATATATTTTGTAGTCATTATTTATTCTGTACTATCACGTGGTGAATTTTAGCATATGGTCATCACACTATAGCCTGTTATTGGGGATATTATTAGTTACACTTGAGTGTCACATTTTCTGTTTATGTTTGTAAGAGTGATTTTCATTGTATATTCCATTATTTTGGAGAGTCAGCACACTTCCAATTCACTCTATAGTGACAGGAACGGTGAGATCTGACCCTGTCTTTCTACTATTTAAGTTAGCGCCACTATCCGCCTATACCATTGAAGGGTGGCTTCAGTTTTATATACCTTGATTATTTAAGTGGCAGCTCGGTTTGGGTTTTCCATCAGTGCGGAGGGGGTAATTACAGGTTTGGGTGGGCCTTATCTCCTGGTTACCTTTCAGTTTACAATGCTTCCTTCACTGTAGAAAGAATATCTGATATGTCTGCTGGGCAGGAAGTGGGCGTAACAGTAAGATCAGTAAATATATACCTTATAATGATCAGAACACTCCCCACCTGGCATAATGAACATTATACCACTATGTTTCCTTTTTAAGAAGTAAAACAATTTCAGAGATAGATCTAAAGTACACCTTAGGGGTGCCCTGTCGCATGACTAACTTTGACCTTTTTTAACCTTACTATCATCACTTAGGTACAGTCTCGACAATGAGTCCAACTGGCCATTCGTTTCTGTGGACCTGAGCATCTTTTAGTAGGACAACATTTCCGGCTTGCAGGTTAGGCTTGTCAACTTGCCATTTTCTGCGTGACTGGAGCGTCACCAGGTACTCTTGTTTCCATCTAAGATGGAACATCAGAAGATGTCTGCAAGACTCTGAACTTGCTTCCATTGCTTGGTGTAAAGACTGCCGGCATTTCTGGATCGGTAGACACTGTAACTAAGGGTCGAGCGTTCATGATAGCCATGACTTACTAACAGAAATGAAATGTGATGATTCTTGGGCATTATGAAAGGATGTTTCTCTTTGACCGTCATATCAACTGCTCGTGAACAACCTCACTCTTATCACTTCATCTTCATCAAATATCGGGTTCAGTTTTTTGAGCGGACTGTGTTTGGAGATCTCTCCTCTTTTAAGAAGGCACTTGATGTCTTCTTTGAAAACTTCTTGCTGAACACATCTAATGATGATTTTGGCTTGCATAAGATGATTGCTTTTACACTTGTCAGTGTTTGTAGCTCTACAGAAGGATTTGACTAAGTGAATAAGCTTTCTTATAGCTCGAATGAGTGACTTCCAGCTGGAGAATCTTTCAAACCTGTGTGCGCCAAGGTTGCCTCTAGTAGTTATGGTGCTAAACGCTGTTACTTGTGCACGTACTTCTTTGTCATTATCTGGTTCTACAAGTTCAAATGTCTCAAACTGAGTGGTCTCTTCGATTTCTGATCTAGTCAAAAAAGATGGTCGTGAGAACCAGTTAGTGTGCTTAAGGACAGCCGCTCGAACTGGTCTAGTCCCATGATCGGCTGGATTTTTATCTGTACTGATGTAGTGCCACTGTTCTGGGCGCGTGGACTTTCTGATGCGTATCACTCTGTTTGACACGTACATGTGGAATCTTCTCGAAGCATTGCGAATATATCCTAACACAATCTTGCTGTCCATGCAAAAACTTCACTGCACGAATTTCAATGTCCAGTTCAGAAACTTTCATAACTGCCATCTCCACTGCTAAGACAGCAGCACAAAGCTCCAAACGTGGAACAGTGTGAGCAGGACGTGGAGCTAGTTTGGACTTTCCCATGATAAACCCAATATAACTTTCAAAGTTGGACTTCAAAGTCCATTACTCTAAGGTAGGCTACAGCTGCTATAGCCATAGTGGATGCATCTGAGAATTCACACAATTCTCTTTGCTTCGTGGCAGACAAAGAAACAGGGACATATGACCTTTGGATGATAAGTTGTTCAAGCTCTATTAATGAGTCCTTCCACAACTTCCACTGCATTTCTTTCTCCTTAGGTAGAGGCGTATCCCATTCACTTTGTTCATGTTCAGTAGCAATTTCTCTCATAAGAGCCTTGCCTTGCATGGTTATGGGGGCTACAAATCCTAGGGGGTCATAAAGGCTGTTGACCGTGGACAAGACACCTCTTCTCGTGAACGGCTTCTCTTCTCTGTATACTCTAAATGTAAAGCTGTTGGTTTTCAGATCCCAACTGAGCCCTAAACTTCTTTGAAGGGGCAGTGAATCTGTTCCTAGATCCACGTCCTTGAGGTCTTTTGCACGATCCTCTGAGGGAAACGCTTCCATGACTTTGCTGCTGTTGGATGCCATCTTGTGTAACCTTACGTTGGATTCTGCTAACATCTCTCTTGTTCTTTTCAGGATGTCGATAGCCTCTTCATTGCTGGAGAAAGAAGCGAGTCCATCGGCCACATAAAAATTTCTCATGACAAACTGTTTGGCATCTGTGCTGTGCTCTTCTTCACCTTCCTGTGCTGCTCGTCTCAGGTTGTAGATAGCTACAGCTGGAGAGGGGCTGTTCCCGAAAACATATACTTTCATCCTGTATTCTGTGACATCTTTGTTAAAGTCATTGTTTTCATACCACAGGAACCTCTGGTAGTCTCTGTGATCTTTGCGGACAAGGAAACAGTAGAACATTTGTTGTACATCTGCTGTTACTGCAACGCGTTCTTTTCGGAATCTGATGAGGGCTCCGAGGAGTGTATTATTCAAGTCAGGTCCACTGAGGAGGACATTGTTTAGGAAAAGGCCTTCATACTTTGCACTGGAATCAAATACTACTCGTATCTGTCCTGGTTTCTGAGGATGGTAAACCCCAAATATTGGTAAGTACCAACACTCTTGTTTTTCTTCCAATGGTGGTGCTTTTTCAGCTTGACCACTGTCGAAGATCTTCTGCATGAAATCATGGAAGTGTTCCTTCATATCTGTCTTTCTGTCTAAAGTGTATCACAATGAGGTGAGACGCTTAACTGCTTGTCCTTTGTTGTTAGGAAGGTGACGTCGGGGTGAACGGAAAGGTAGAGGAGCTACCCAGCTGTTTGACTCATCTCATAAAGACTTCTCAGTCCATGATCTCAAGGAAGAGGCTATCTTCAACAGACGGTGCTGGTTTGTCATCATCTCGCGTTCTTTCAAACACCTTGCATCCTAGCTCATCTGTTTCTTCAGATGAGGTGATAGCCTCCATGTAACTCTGAACTTTCTGCTGTTGTATTGGGTTGAATAGTCTCTCTTTAATCTGTATCTTGTTGGCACAGGGGCTAAGACATGATGTGAGGCCATTTTGTAACATGTTTGTCTTGTAGACATTCACATTTGCCGGTTTGTGAGCTCCATCCAGACATACATCACCAGTGATGAACCATCCAAGTTCAAGACGTTGTGCAAATGGTGCATTGTGTGGCCCATTGTATTGCTCTCTGACCTTGTGCACTCTCATTATGTCTCTTCCAAGTAGAAGGAAAATTGCAGCACCTGGGTCCAGTACTGTAATCTTGTCTGATATTTGCATGAGATGAGGGTAGTGACATGCAATTTCAATTGTGGGTATCTCTAATCTATCATCTTGTATCATATCACATTCTATGAGAGTGGGCAGAGTCAGCTGCATTTTCCCATCTAATGACTCAATAATGTAGTTGTTTGCTCTCCTCCCTGATGTTTCCACAACTCCTGAACATGTCTTCAAAGTATACGGAGTTGGACTTCCTCTGTCACCGAAGAGGTCAAAGAACTCTGTTCTTGCCAAAGATCTGTTACTTTGTTCATCTAAGACCGCATACATTCTGAATGCCTTCTCTCTGAGGCCTGCAGGATACGCCTTGACTAAACATAACAGGATACACCTTGACTAAACATATCTTGGAGCATGATCTAGAGCTAAATGTGTTTGTGCAGATCTCAGTGCACTTTGAGGTTATTACTGGTAATGCACTCTCTTTTTGCTCCCCACCATGATCTTCTTGGGTTACAGGATTCTCTGTTTTCCATGGTGCTGGTCTTGGGTATAAAGCAGACAGATAGTTGTCATTATTTCATTCTTTGCATCGAATTGTTTTCACACAGTCTTTAGCAAGATGTTGAGTTGAACCACAGCATCTGAAACAAATGCACTTGTCCTTAAGATAAGATTTGCGCTCCTTTTATAGTCTTGCTTCTGAAACTGCGACATTTTCTCAGTGGATAAGGCTTGTTATGTAGTGGACACTGCTTATCTGAGTCCTCAATTCGCATTCCTGAGCTTTTATGCTGGTTGGCCTCAAACTAATTCGGTACTTCTGTCTTCCGTACAGACACTGTTGCTCTGCGTTCTTTATTGTGCACTGAAGGTTGTTTCTCTGTCTTTACAGAACTGGAGCCCCCATGTTCAAAAAGGCGAATCTAGGGTCATTACATATTTTAGCTTGATTCACAATGAATTTGACTAAGGAGAAAGGTGGAAATGCCACCTGATGATCTTTCTTGTATTTTGATGCTTGCGTGATCCATCTTTCCTGTAAGCTGTAAAGAAGCGTCTCGATTACTGGTTTGACTCCACGTGCTGTATCCAAATATGAGAGGCCTGGCAGGTATCCACCAGCCTTTGCCGTCTCCAGCTCTAAAAGTATGTCACCCAGCTCTCTCAGCTTCTGATTGTCTTTGTTTGTTATTTTTGGATAATTTTCAGTTTTCTACAGAAATGCATCTTCAATTACTTCAGGTGACCCATAGCAGTCTTCCATTCTCTTCCATATCATTGTAAGCCCTGCTGTCGCATCATGAACATGTACTGACCTGATTCTTTTGGCTTGCTCAGTGGACTCTGCTCCGAGCCATCTGGAGAGCAGGTCAAGCTTTTCCCTGTCTGTCAGATTTAAGTCTTGGTTGCTGCTTAGAAAAGATGACTTCCAGACCCAATCGTTTTCTGGACGGTCATCAAACTTCAGGAGACCAGAGCTCACCATTTCATGGTGTATCAAGTATTTTGTCACATCTGTGGTTCCTGCTGCCTCAGGTGGGCATTTTATGGGAACAAACACAGGGCGTTCCTGTGGCTGGTAAGACGGTGGGGGTGCTTGGTTAAATCCAGTTAAATCCACTATAGTCGTGTGGTTGTTCTCATTTACTGTAAGTCTTTCTGCTATAGGCCAGATTTAAATTTTCCCGAGGAGGGATTATGTCACCATTCGTTTGATTTCCTGAAAGGCCAACAGATTGGTCTCTGAGTATGTAACTACTTGGTTTGTTATAGTAAAGTTCTGGTTCAGTCTTGTAGCATCGAGCAATATCAAAGTTGTCTGCTGCTAGCGGGACCCTTGACGATTCTAATGCATCATTGGACTGTTGATCAGTGTCCATGGTCACGTGCAATTGTACATACTCACAGGTGCATTGGATTGCACTGTATGGTGCCATCTGTGTATCTATCCACTTCAGCCCCGGACCATTATGCTGCCTAAGGACCAGAGGACTTTTTCCAATTTGGCACTGCGTCGCTTTAACTGCTAATTGCGCGGTCATGCAATGCTGTACCCAAACAAAATTTGCATCCCTTTCTTCCCACAAATAGAGCTTTCTTTTGATGGTATTTGATCACCTCTGCCATTTGTATTTTTTGCGCTATAAACGGAAAAAGACCGAAAATTTAGAAAAAAAATTATATTTTCTACTGTTTGTTATAAAAAAAATACAATAAACTCAATTTTAGTCATACATTTAGGCTAAAATGTATTCGGCCACATGTCTTTGGTAAAAAAAAAGTCAATAAGCGTATATTTATTGGTTTGCGCAAAAGTTATAGCGTCTACAAACTAGGGTACATTTTCTGGAATTTACACAGCTTTTAGTTTATGACTGCCTATGTCATTTCTTGAGGTGCTAAAATGGCAGGGCAGTACAACCCCCCCCCCCCAAATGACCCCATTTTGGAAAGTAGACACTCCAAGGAAATTGCTGAGAGGCATGTTGAACCCATTGAATATTTATTTTTTTTGTCCCAAGTGATTGAATAATGACAAAAAAAAAAATATTTACAAAAAGTTGTCACTAAATGATATATTGCTCACACAGGCCATGGGCATATATGGAATTGCACCCCAAAATACATTCAGCTGCTTCTCCTGAGTACAGGGATACCACATATGTGGGACTTTTTGGGAGCCTAGCCGCGTACGGGGCCCCGAAAATCAATCACTGCCTTCGGGATTTCTAAGGGTGTAAATTTTTTATTTCACTCTTCACTGCCTATCACAGTTTCGGAGGCCATGGAATACCCAGGTGGCACAACCCCCCCCCCCCCCAAATGACAACTTTGTGCAAAAAAAAACTTTCCCACAACTTGTGTCAAAATATAAAATATTCCATGGACTCAACATGCCTCTCAGCAAATAGCTTGGGGTGTCTACTTTCCAAAATGGGGTAATTTGGGGGGGTTTTGTGCCACCTGGGCATTCTATGGCCTCCGAAACTGTGATAGGCAGTGAAGAGTGAAATCAAAAATGTACGCCCTTAGAAAGCCTGAAGGTGGTGCTTGGTTTTCGGGGTCCCGTACGCGGCTAGGCTCCCAAAAAGTCTCACACATGTGGTATCCCCGTACTCAGGAGAAGCAACAGAATGTATTTTGGGGTGTAATTTCACATATTCCCATGGCATGTTTGAGTAATATATCATTTAGTGACAACTTTGTGCAAAAAAAAAAAAAAATTTGTCTCTTTCCCGCAACTTGTGTCACAATATAAAATATTCCATGGACTCGACATGACTCTCAGCAAATAGCTTGGGGTGTCTACTTTCCAAAATGGGGTCATTTGGGGGGGTTTTGAACTGTCCTGGCATTTTATGCACAACATTTAGAAGCTTATGTCACACATCACCCACTCTTCTAACCACTTGAAGACAAAGCCCTTTCTGACACTTTTTGTTTACATGAAAAAATTATTTTTTTTTGCAAGAAAATTACTTTGAACCCCCAAACATTATATATTTTTTTTAAAGCAAATGCCCTACAGATTAAAATGGTGGGTGTTTCATTTTTTTTTTTCACACAGTATTTGCGCAGCGATTTTTCAAATGCATTTTTTTGGGAAAAAACACACTTTTTTAAATTTTAATGCACTAAAACACACTATATTGCCCAAATGTTTATTTAAATAAAAAAGATGATCTTAGGCCGAGTACATGGATACAAAACATGACATTCTTTAAAATTTTGCACAAACGTGCAGTGGCGACAAACTAAATACATTTTTAAAAGCCTTTAAAAGCCTTTACAGGTTACCACTTTATATTTACAGAGGAGGTCTACTGCTAAAATTACTGTCCTCGATCTGACGTTCGCGGTGACACCTCACATGCATGGTGCAATTGCTGTTTACATTTGACGCCAGACCGACGCTTGCGTTCGCCTTTGCGCGAGAGCAGTGGGGGACAGGGGTGCTTTTTTTTTTTTTTCTTTATTATTTTTTTGCTTTTTTATCTTATTTTTAAACTATTCCTTTCATTTATTTTTAAATATCCCCTATGATAGCAATAGGTAGTGACAGGTACACTTTTTTGAAAAAATTGGGGTCTATTAGACCCTAGATCTCTCCTCTGCCCTCAAAGCATCTGACCACACCAAGATTGGTGTGATAAAATGCTTTCCCAATTTCCCAATGGCGCTGTTTACATCCGGCGAAATCTAAGTCATGAAATGCTTGTAGTCTTCCGGTTTCTTAGGCCATAGAGATGTTTGGAGTCACTCTGGTCTCTGATCAGCTCTATGGTCAGCTGGCTGAATTACCGGCTGCATTCTCAGGTTCCCTGTTGAGACAGGAGAGCCAGAGAAAAACACGGAAGATGGTGGGGGGGGCATTCCCTCCCACTGCTTGTAAAAGCAGTCTAGAGGCTAATTAGCCACTAGGATTGCTTTTACATGAAAGCCGACCGCTGGCTGAAAAGAATGATACCAAGATGATACCTAAACCTGCAGGCATCATTCTGGTATAACCACTCAAAGTCGTGAATGGCGTACCTGAAGACAATAAAACACAGTAAACAGTAAAGTATAAAAAATTGCATACCAGACTTTATAAAGAATGCAATAAGAAATGTAAGGGTGCAATTAGGACGGCTAAGATAGATCATGAAAGACACATAGCGGAGGAGAGCAAAAAAAAATCCCAAGAAATTCTTTAAGTATGTAAACAGTAAAAAAGGGAGGACAGACCATATTGGCCCCATAAAGAATGAGGAAGGACATCTGGTTACAAAGGATGGGGAGATGGCAAAGGTATTGAATTTATTCTTCTCCTCAGTATTCACGAGTGAATCGGGGGGCTTCAGTAACCAAAACTGCAGTGTTTATCCTCATGACACAACACAGGAAGCACCTACATGGTTAACAGAGGACGGAATTAAAATTAGACTTGAGAAACTTAACATTAATAAATCACCGGGACCAGATGGCTTGCATCCGAGGGTACTTAGGGAACTCAGTCAGGTGATTGCCAGACCGTTGTTCCTAATTTTTACAGACAGTCTATTGACTGGAATGGTACCAGCTGATTGGAAAAAAGCCAATGTAGCACCAATATTTAAAAAGGGCCGAAAAAACATCCCTGGGAATTACAGACCAGTTAGCCTAACATCAATAGTATGTAAACTCTTGGAGGGGATGATAAGGGACTATATACAAGATTTTAGTAATAAGAATGATATCATTAGCAGTAATCAGCATGGATTCATGAAGAATCGTTCTTGCCAAACCAATCTATTAACCTTCTATGAGGAGGTGAGTTGCCATCTAGATAAAGGAAGGCCCGTAGACGTGGTGTATCTGGATTTTGCAAAAGCATTTGACACAGTTCCCCATAAACGTTTACTGTACAAAATAAGGTCTGTTGGCATGGACCATAGGGTGAGTATATGGATTGAAAACTGGCTACAAGGGCGTGTTCAGAGGGTGGTGATAAATGGGGAGTACTCAGAATGGTCAGGGGTGGGTAGTGGGGTTCCCCAGGGTTCTGTGCTGGGACCAATCCTATTTAATTTGTTTATAAACGACCTGGAGGATGGGATAAACAGTTCAATCTCTGTATTTGCAGACGATACTAAGCTAAGCAGGGCAATAACTTCTCTGCAGGATGTGGAAACCTTGCAAAAAGACCTGAACAAATTAATGGGGTGGGCGACTACATGGCAAATGAGGTTCAATGTAGAAAAATGTAAAATAATGCATTTGGGTGGCAAAAATATGAATGCAATCTATACACTGGGGGGAGAACCTCTGGGGGAATCTAGGATGGAAAAGGACCTGGGGGTCCTAGTAGATGATAGGCTCAGCAATGGCATGCAATGCCAAGCTGCTGCTAATAAAGCAAACAGAATATTGGCATGCATTAAAAGGGGGATCAACTCCAGAGATAAAACGATAATTCTCCCACTCTACAAGACTCTGGTCTGGCCGCACCTGGAGTATGCTGTCCAGTTCTGGGCACCAGTCCTCAGGAGGGATATACTGGAAATGGAGCGAGTACAAAGAAGGGCAACAAAGCTAATAAATGGTCTGGAGGATCTTAGTTATGAGAAAGGTTGCGAGCACTGAACTTATTCTCTCTGGAGAAGAGACGCTTGAGAGGGGATATGATTTCAATTTACAAATACTGTACTGGTGACCCCACTATAGGGATAAAACTTTTTCGCAGAAGAGAGTTTAATAAGACTCGTGGCCATTCATTACAATTAGAAGAAAAGAGGTTTAACCTTAAACTACGTAGAGGGTTCTTTACTGTAAGAGCGGCAAGGATGTGGAATTCCCTTCCACAGGCGGTGGTCTCAGCGGGGAGCATTGAAAGCTTCAAGAAACTATTAGATAATCACCTGAATGACCGCAACATACAGGGATATGTAATGAAATACTGACACATAATCACACACATAGGTTGGACTTGATGGACTTGTGTCTTTTTTCAACCTCACCTACTATGTAAAACACAGTAAACGGTAAAGTATAAAAAATTGCATACCTGAAAAGCAAACATGGTAAAACATAATAACAATAAAACATTGCAGAATAGAATACAGTAAAAAAGAGCAGAACAATAGAGAGAGAATAGAGAGAAAGAGAACAATAAAAGGACAACTATTTTTTTTTATTTCATATATTTTTTTTTTTTTTACACTTTTTTTTGTAACTAACTTTTATAACTGTAACCGGTTCCAGGTTCGGGTCTCTCAAAATGCGATGGCATCTTGGGAGACCCTGTGAAAGTGTGCCTAGTCTGTGCAATGCTGTACCCTACGCTAATACTCAACTAGTGAATGGTAGCGTTCAAAACATTCACCAATGCAAAGACCAGGATTGTCAGGACAGGAGGGACAATAATAGCGGGTGTCACGCCTATATCCGTGCTTGCTGCAGACACGACATCTTTTTTGGGGGGGTTCGTTGGGTAGGGGTACTCGGGAGGACATAAAGAAAATGCCTCTCATGCAGCCGACTGCATTTGGTTGGGGATGTGAATGGGGGAAGTACGGGCGCTGCAGAAGTGGTGGGTTCCCAATTAGGATTGGCGAATGCAGCAGGAAGGGCACTATGGGCACGACGGGCCTGTGTTTGTCTTCTTCTTGGTGGCAGCGGGACACTACTTGTGCTTGCCACCTCACCAGCTTGAACTGCACTTATGGGACTCGCCACATCACCAAGTGTTACTGCAGTGCTGGTTTGACTACGACCGGGGTGTACTAGGCCACTGGTGCTTGCCAGTTCACCAAAACGCTACCAAAAAAACTGTTAGCGATCGCAGGGATCAGGCCTGACTCTGCGAACGCTGCAGTTATGTGTTTAGTGTTTTGTAAGTGACAGTGATCGATCGATACTGCACTTGGGTGGGCTGGGCTGGGCTGGGCCGGGCGGAGGGGCAAAACGCAGGTGCTAGCAGGTATCTGGGCTGATCCCGCTAACACTGCATTTTTGGGAACCCTAAACTGCTGGGGACGCTAGTATAGATCTGATCGGATCAGATATTGATCCGTTCAGATACTATACCACTAAGGGAGGCGTATGCTGCGTGCGTGGGTGTTAGCGGTACTGGCGCTAACCTGACGCTGCCTGGGGCTGGTGCTTGCCAGTTCACCAAAACGCTACCAAAAAAACTGTTAGCGATCGCAGGGATCAGGCCTGACTCTGCGAACGCTGCACTTATGTGTTTAGTGTTTTGTAAGTGACAGTGATTGATCGATACTGCACTTGGGTGGGCTGGGCGGAGGGGCAAAACGCAGGTGCTAGCAGGTATCTGGGCTGATCCCACTAACACTGCGTTTTTGGGAACCCTAAACTGCTGGGGACGCTAGTATAGATCTGATCGGATCAGATATTGATCCGATCAGATACTATACCACTAAGGGAGGTGTATGGTGCGTGCGTGGGTTTTAGCGGTACTGGCGCTAACCTGACACTGCCTGGGACTGGTGCTTGCCAGTTCACCAAAATGCAACCAAAAAAACTGTTAGCGATCGCAGGGATCAGGCCTGACTCTGCGAACGCTGCAGTTATGCGTTTAGTGTTTTGTAAGTGACAGTGATCGATCGATACTGCACTTGGGTGGGCTGGGCCGGGCGGAGGGGCAAAACGCAGGTGCTAGCAGGTATCTGGGCTGATCCCACTAACACTGCGTTTTTGGGAACCCTAAACTGCTGGGGACGCTATTATAGATCTGATCGGATCAGATATTGATCCATACAAATACTATACCACTAAGGGAGGCGTATGCTGCGTGCGTGGGTGTTAGCGGTACTGGCGCTAATCTGACGCTGCCTGGGGCGACGCATATCACCAGTGATCAGGGGGCTAAACCTTTATTCGGTAATAAACGGCGGGTTCCCTGACACTATAAAAAATAAGCGAACTAACCAGCGTCACCTGTAACAGTTATACGGTGATCAGTGGTGAAAGGGTTAACTAGGGGGCAATCAAGGGGTTAAAACATTTTTTAGGTAGTATATGGGGGTCCCTGTCGCTATAAAACGCTGACGGCGAACCTAAATATTTACCTCCCTAACTAGCGTCACCAGCGACACTAATACAGCGATCAGAAAAATTAGTGACACTGGAGACGGGGGGTGATCAAGGGGTTAAAACTTTATTAGGGGGGGTTAGGGGGGTATCCTAGACCTAAAGGGGGCTAACAGTAACTGCCCTAACACAGTAACTGTCACAAACTGACACCATGCAGTAATCAGAAAAAAAAAAACTGCTTGGTGTCAGTGTGACGGGGGGGGGGGGGGAGGGGTGATCGGGGGGGGTAATCGGGGGGGATCGGGGGTGTAATGTATGCCTGGCGTGTTCTACTGTATGTGTGTGTTTGTGTAACTCACATTGAAGTCTTCTCTCCTCGGCGCCGGAACGGAAAATACCGAGCCGAGGAGAGATGACATCATTTCCTTTGCTGCTGTTTAGCATACTGCAGCAAAGGAATGATTTGATTGGCCGGCGGCGATCGCGAGGGGGGGCACGAACGGATGGTCTCTCCCTCATCTCTGATCGCCGCTGGTCAGAAGCGGACCACCTCGGGCACCGATCGGACCCCCCGCCCGCGGGAGGCAGATCACGTATATGTACGTGATTCTGCCTGCCCGTGCCACCTTGCCGACGTACATCGGCGTGAGGCGGTCCTTAAGTGGCTATCACAGAGTGCTCTCTGTACTGTTCTTCGGCAGCTCTCATGAGCACCTCGGCTTCAGCCAAGGCTGCTGAAGCAGTTTTTTCTTGCTTGATAATATGTAAAGGTGCTTTCACCTCTGCTTTTCTTCTAAGTGCTTCAGCTTTACTTTTAGCTTTAATCATATGATGTTCTTCATCTATGCAGCCCTATTCTCTTATCCTTTCAGCTTCACTTATTGCATAGGAAGCCAGTGCACGTGTGGCTTCTGCTTTTGCATGGGCCCTGGCAGCTGCAGCACTGGTGGACAGTTTAGAGCAGCTTGAATGTCTAAAGCTAGTGCGCTTGGACCTGGCAGAGTCAGCACTAGCTGATGTCTGATCCGACTGACTAGAGACTCTGGAGCTTGGGCAGCGTGACCTGTTGGTTGGCATATTGTGTATGCTTTCCTCTGCTTGTGTATGATGAGTGATAACTGGTGTAGTATGCTTGTCTGTGTGCTGCATGATGAAACAGATTACTTCTTTGTAGTGTCTGTGGCTGTAGAGGTTAGCTGATGATGATGAGCAGAATGAATCCACTCTTCTTTAGACCCGCTGGGTTAAAAGTCTTTTTACTGTTCTGCCCTCACAATGTGTTCAAAGTACAAGGCTTGGCAGACAGCTAACAGCTTCCCAATAAAGACTCAGGAGGAAGGGCTAATAGTTGTAATCTTTACTGAGAACACGTTTTTTGTAAAACTGCACAACACAAATTATAAAAATATGCATTAGCATTTAACATTACATCACAAATGCAAATGCATCACAGGCATGCTACACTACTGTTAAGGCACTAGCTAGCAAAAATGTGGCCTAGCTGAATGAACTTCCTGACAGAAACATCCCACCAAACACACATATAAAATGTACTTGAATTAGTAGAACATATACTAATGAATTGAAAACTAATGACAGCCTACTTACAGATTTATGCTTCCAAGGCCAGTATTAAGAAATAGTGGAGGTCTTTAACATGCTTTCTTCACTGTAGAAAGATTATCTGATATGTCTGCTGGGCAGGAAGTGGGCGTAATATACTACAGTTCCTGTTAATAATAGATGCCAATTTAAAGCAACAGTAAGATCAGTAAATATATACCTTATAATGATCAGAACAGTGTCAGTCATCAAAAATGATGGGAGAACAGGCAGGGAGAGAGCTGCTGGATAAACATAAAAATATGCTGGATAACTGATGGATTAATAGACATGGAGCAGGTGTACTAAACAGAACTCCGCAGTAAACTCAAACAGCACAAAGTCATAGGGCTCAGGATAGATGTAAAGCAGATACGCTCAAATATTCTCAAATGTACTCAGCAAAGTGATATTGCAGCAACAGGTTCAGCAAGGCTTAACACACTCAGTAAAGCTGGATACACACTATGCAATTGTCTTTAGTTTTTTCCCTTTAGTTTTACCAAAGCCATATAATATGAGGTCAAACCTTAATGCCCTGTACACACAGTCGGATTTTCCGATGGAAAATGTGTGATAGGACCTTGTTGTCGGAAATTCCGACCGTGTGTGGGCTCCATCACACATTTTCCATCGGAATTTCCGACACACAAAGTTTGAGAGCTTGCTATAAAATTTTCCGACAACAAAATCCGTTGTCAGAAATTCCGATCGTGTGTACACAAATCCGACGCACAAAGTGCCACACATGCTCAGAATAAATTAAGAGACGAAAGCTATTGGCTACTGCCCCAATTATAGTCCCGACGTACGTGTTTTATGTCACCGCATTCACAGAACGATCGGATTTTCCGACAACTTTGTGTGACCGTGTGTATGACAAGACAAGTTTGAGCCAACATCCGTCGGAAAAAATCCATGGATTTTGTTGTCGGAATGTCCGATCAATGTCCGACCATGTGTACAGAGTATAATGCCCCATACACACGGTCGGACTTTGTTCGGACATTCCGACAACAAAATCCTAGGATTTTTTCCGACGGATGTTGGCTCAAACTTGTCTTGCATACACACGGTCACACAAAGTTGTCGGAAAATCGGATTGTTCTAAACGCGGTGACGTAAAACACGTACATCGGGACTATAAACGGGGCAGTGGCCAATAGCTTTCATCTCTTTATTTATTCTGAGCATGCGTGGCACTTTGTCCGTCGGATTTGTGTACACACGATCGGAATTTCCAACAACGGATTTTGTTGTCGGAAAATTTTATATCCTGCTCTCAAACTTTGTGTGTCGGAAAATCCGATGGAAAATGTGTGATGGAGCCTACACACGGTTGGAATTTCCGACAACAAGGTCCTATCACACATTTTCCGTCGGAGAATCCGACCGTGTGTACGGGGCATCAGAGTTTCAATTAGTATACAATCAGACAGGCCCTTGCACTACATGGTTTTGGTAAATCTAAAGGAAATCGGACAACAAAAGTTGTATAGTGTGTATTGGGTATTACATATCCAGGCAAGACTCAGTAATATCCTCAGTGAAAACTCAGCCACAGGACTCAGCGGAGTTTCATTGGGCGTGAATAGCTCACACAGCTGCAACCAGGTAGTAAGATTTCAGCTACACACCCGGTGGTTCAGTGGCAGGACACAGCAGGGCTCAGAGGGGAATCAGCTGGGTGCAATCTCATTTCTTGAAGTACTAAATAGCCAGAACAGTATAAATACCCCCAAATGGCCCATTTTGGAAAGGCAGTCCAAGATATTTAGTAAAAGGCATGGTGAGATGTTTGAAGCTGTAATTTTGTTGTCACAATTTTTTGGATAATTAGAAAAAATGTTTAAAAAATGTTGTCACAAAGTTGACATTTTAACAAGTTATTTTTCACACACAACATAGACATACTTATAATTGCACCCCAAAGCACATGTGTTAGACTTTTTCACAGCCTAGATGCATAGAGGGGCCCAAAATCCAAGGAGCATAACATACATGTAAATTATGCATCTAATTTACTGACTACCTATCACATTTATCGAGGTCTTCGAGCACCAGAACATTGGAAACTCCTACAAAATGAACCCAATTTTGGAAAGAAAACACCCCATCACATTTTCTGAAAAGCATAGTGAGTCTTTTGAAAATGTAATTTTTTTGCCACAAGTTTTTGGAAAACGCACAACATTTGAACACAAAATTGTCAATCAATAAAATATTTCTAACACACAGCATGGGCCTTCTTAGAATTACAAACCAAAACACATTCTGTTACTCCTCACGACATCATATGTGTGGGACTTTTTCATTGCCTAGCCATATAGATAGGCCCCAAATCCAGAGAAGCACCTTCAGCCATTCTAGGGACATAAATTACACATTTCCTAACCACCTATCACATTTTTGAAGGCCCTGGAGCACCAGACAGTAGAAACACACTCAAAATAACCACATTTTAGAGCGTAAACACCCAGAGGTATTTTTAAGAGGCACGGTGAGTCTTTTGAAGACTTTTTTGCCACAAGTTTTTAGGAAAATGCAGAAAGAAAATGTATTTTATTTTTTTCATTTAATAAGCTATTTCTCATATGCAGCATGGGCATATTTAGAATTACACCCCAAAACATATTCTGCTACTCCTCCTGAGTATGGCGATACCACGTGTGTGAGACTTTTACACAGCTTGTCCACATACAGAGGTGCAAAATGCAGTGAGCACCATCAGGCGTTCTTGGTGATACCACATGTGTGAGACTTTTTCACTGTCTGGACTGATTATGTGCTGGACATTGTATCTTGTGTATCATACAAATCAACCAATTGTGTCCTAACTAATTGTACTGTAATAATCATCTCTGTACGAGTGGTTAGGGGATATAGCTTAGTGTAGTGCCACCTATAGCAGTCCCAGTTCCTATATGTCAAGAAAGCATAGCCTACTGGTAAAAATAGAGAAATCACACATTTGGAAATTAAGGTTCTTGGTTCAATTGGGCTTCCCGGCATGGTAGGGGGATGTGGATTCCTTTCGCAATTTCCCACTTTGATATGCTCCAACCAGGCGAGCGAAGATCTCCTCTTTGGCCCTGGGAGGAGCACTCACATGCCGATGGCATCCCTTGATCCCCTCTGGACGGTCAAATGGCAGAGCGCACATGTGCGACCTAGTGTCCCGCGCATGCGTGATGCCGTGATGTCACGCACTTGCTATGGAGGTGATGGCGGTGGTCGAGGCCTGGCCTTCCGGGATGCCGAGGGAGCCACGCAGTGGCTAATTGTATGGCCAGGACACCTGGATGACGGGGACTGGCGGCACCTGTGGTTAATCATTCAGCTCTCCTAGAGTATAGGAGGCACCATATAAGTGCTAAGCTCCCTGTAAATCACAAGATGGTTCCATAGACGCCACCAACACAGATGATTAACACACACTGATGGTATTATGTAAGTACAGATTTCAGCAATGCCAGATTGACATTTTCATTCTTCCCCTCCCATTTGCTACATGGTCAGACAGGAATTACAGCTAGCACAATACATTGCAATAAACAAGCACTGGATAGGATTTTTTGGCTCTTTTTCTTTGTTTGCAGAGCCTATTACCCCATTTGCACTCTGCAGCTCTGTATTAATTTATCCTTAACTAATGGTTTCACACCAGTTATTTCACTAGTATTTCACTAATTATATATATATATATATTTATTTATTTTTTCCACACTGTTTTCACTATTCCTGCTTTTGAGCAGGTTATCTTGTGGATTGTTATGAGTCTAGTCATTATTATTATTTCACATCCACTGCCTAAATGACACTTCGATTTTTGATCTTTCACTTACACACACTATTTTTTGATCTCGTACTTCTGCAATTAAATATTACAGATATCGTTCCTTTATTATTATTTTTTGGTCACATTCCCCCCATGTAGGGTTTTTTCTCACACTACCACACACTCACATTAGTGTTTCACACACACATATTCATACTTCAAATTATTATTATTTCACATCCACTGCCTAAATGACACTTCGATTTTTGATCTTTCACTTACACACACTATTTTTTGATCTCGTACTTCTGCAATTAAATATTATAGATATCGTTCCTTTATTATTATTTTTTGGTCACATTCCCCCCATGTAGGGTTTTTTCTCACACTACCACACACTCACATTAGTGTTTCACACACACATATTCATACTTCAAATATACATTCCAATATACATATACATATTACATAAGGTTACTTTATATAATAACAAATATAATGAAGATGAATAACATATATGAAAAACAATCTTTATTGTTAGTCTGGCATTCTGTCAGTACCCTTATGGGGCGTACACACGGTCGGACTTTTCGTCTACAAAAGTCCGACAGCCTGTCCGACAGACTTCCGGCAGACTTTCGGCGGACTTGCAGCAGACTTGCTAACGAACGGACTTGCCTACACACAACCACACAAAAGTCCGACGGATTCGTACGTGATGACGTACACCGGACTAAAATAAGGAAGTTCATAGCCAGTAGCCAATAGCTGCCCTAGCGTGGGTTTTTGTCCGTCGGACTAGCACACAGACGAGCGGATTTCGGGGTCCGTCGTAGTTACGACGTAAAGATTTGAAGCATGTTTCAAATCTAAAGTCCGTCGGATTTGAGGCTGAAAAAGTCTGCTGAAAGTCCGGAGAAGCCCACACACGATCGGATTACCAGCCAGCTTTAGTCCGTCGGCGTCCGTTGGACTTTTGTAGACGAAAAGTCCGACCGTGTGTACGCCCCATTAAGGTTTGATCATATAACATATATTAATTTATTATCATCATTGGGAATTATATCGCAGGTGTCATTTGTTTCTTCCTCTGGAGGTATCAAGAGTGTGGCCTCTTGCAAGCTCCTTTGGATTAGATTCCGTCTTGGGGGGACGAGGATCGATCATGGATCCGTCGGGAATATTCAATTTCTTTTAATTGTCTGGTTATAGAATCTTTGTCCTAATTTCATTCTTTAGCAGTAAATATACCATTGACGTGTATATAGATGTGTGTGCACTATGAAATGCTTTGAATTTTGAGTTTCTTAATGTACAGTGGGGACGGAAAGTATTTACACCCCCTTAAATTTTTCACTCTTTGTTATATTGCAGCCATTTGCTAAAATCATTTAAGTTCATTTTTTTCCTCATTAATGTACACACAGCACCCCATATTGCCAGAAAAACACAGAATTGTCGACATCTTTGCAGATTTATTAAAAAAGAAAAACTGAAATATCACATGGTCCTAAGTATTCAGACCCTTTGCTGTGACACTCATATTTAACTCAGGTGCTGTCGATTTCTTCTGATCACCCTTGAGATGGATCTACACCTTCATTTGAGTCCAGCTGTGTTTGATTATACTGATTGGACTTGATTAGGAAAGCCACACACCTGTCTATATAAGACCTTACAGCTCACAGTGCATATCAGAGCAATCATGAATCATGAGGTCAAAGGAACTGCCTGAAGAGCTCAGAGACAGATTTGTGGCAAGGCACAGATATGGCCAAGGTTACAAAAAAATTTATGCTGCACTTAAGGTTCCTAAGAGCACAGTGGCCTCCATAATCCTTAAATGGAAGACATTTGGGACGACCAGAACCCTTTCTAGAGCTGGCCGTCTGGCCAAACTGAGCTATCGGGGGAGAAGAGCCTTGGTGAGAGAAGTAAAGGAAAACCAAAGATCACTGTGGCTGAGCTCCAGAGATGCAGTCGGGAGATATGAGAAAGTTGTAGAAAGTCAACCATCACTGCAGCCCTCCACCAGTTGGGGCTTTATGGCAGAGTGGCCCGACGGAAGCCTCTCCTCAGTGCAAGACACATGAAAGCCCCCATGGAGTTTGCTAAAAAAACACCTGAAGGACTCCAAGATGGTGAGAAATAAGATTCTCTGGTCTGATGAAACCAAGATAGAACTTTTTGGCCTTAATTCTGAGCGGTATGTGTGGAGAAAACCAGGCACTGCTCATCACCTGTCCAATACAGTCCCAAGAGTGAAGCATGGTGGTGGGAGCATCATGCTGTGGGGTGTTTTTCAGCTGCAGGGGCAGGATGACTGGTTGCAATCAAAGGAAAGATGAATGCGGCCAGGTACAGGGATATCCTGGACGAAAACCTTCTCCAGAGTGCTCAGGACCTCAGACTGGGCCGAAGGTTTACCTTCCAACAAGACAATGACCCTAAGCACACAGCTAAAATAACAAGGGACTGGCTTCACAACAACTCCGTGACTGTTCTTGAATGGCCCAGCCAGAGCCCTGACTTAAAACCAATTGAGCATCTCTGGAGAGACCTAAAAATGGCTGTCCACCAACGTTTACCATCCAACCTGACAGAACTGGAGAGGATCTGCAAGGAGGAATGGCAGAGGATTCCCAAATCCCAGGTGTGGAAAACTTGTTGCATCTTTCCCAAAAAGACTCATGGCTGTATTAGATCAAAAGGGTGCTTCTACTACATACTGAGCAAAGGGTCTGAATACTTAGGACCATGTGATATTTCAGTTTTTCTTATTTAATAAATCTGCAAAAATGTCAACAATTCTGTGTTTTTCTGTCAATATGGGGTGCTGTGTTTACATTAATGAGGCAAAAAATTAACTTAAATGATTTTAGCAAATGGCTGCAATATAACAAATCGTGAAAAATTTAAGGGGGGTCTGAATACTTTCTGTCCCCACTGTAAATCCAATTTAGAATCTGTTGCAAGACTTGAAAATGGCTGTTCACAGATGCTCTCCATCCAATCTGACAGAGCCTAAAGGGGTTGTAAAGACAGAATGCTTTTTATCTTAATGCATTCTATGTATTAAAATAAAAAGCCTTCTGTGTGCAACAGCCTCCCCAGCACCCCCTAACACTTACCTGAGGTCCCTCTCTGTCCACGAGTGTCTCAGCCGTCCAGATACTCCTTCCTGATTTGCTGAGACACAATAGCGGTGTGGCTCCCACTGCTGTCAATCAAAATCAGCTAGCCAATCAGGGAACAGGGCCGGGTCGGATCTCCATGTCTGAATGGATGAATCAAAAGGGTGCTTCTACTAAATGCGGAGCAAAGGGACTGAATACTTAGGACCATGTGATAATTCAGTTTTCTTTTTTAATAAATCTGCAAAAATGCCAACAATTCTGTGTTTTTCTGTCAATATGGGGTGCTGTGTGTACATTAATGAGGAAAAAAATTAACTGAAATGATTTTAGCAAATGGCTGCAATATAACAAAGAGTGAAAAATTTAAAGGGGTCTGAATACTTTCCGTCCCCACTGTATATAAAAATTTTTTTTTAGAGTAATTAACCCCCCCCCCCGAGGATGACCATAACAGGTCAAAATGCATCTGGGTATCTATGTGGCTGGCATTATGTAATGTTATGTTTTGCTCCACTGTATCAACATGGATATTTATGATGAAATGTGTTTTGTATTGTATAACCATATTTTAATTCACACATGCTATTGGATTTCCATATGGCAAAAAAAAAATGTTTACAGTCTCTGGGGTGCATAGGCGGAGCCTGAGGGAGAAGGCATGTCTCCTTAGAGCTCAGCTCCAGGGACGGGCACACCGAAGAACCACAGGTTCCAGCGATCAAACGAACAGCACACGATCATGTCTTTCACATCACAGAACCCTTCGGTACTGGTATCATGGTCCTTAGGGGCCAGGAAATCAATTTTAAAGCCGTTTCTAAAAAGGAAAACTCGTCCAGGCCATTATCCAAGATGGCGTCAGCTGCCCCCTCACAGCGCAGTACACAGAGCGGCTTTAAGCCTCTGTCACACAGCTTAAAGTCACAGGAATCTGCTGGTGAGTCTGACTCTGACACAGGGAGCTCAAAATCAGTAGTTCAATCAACTATGTTTAAACAATTTTAACGTATTTTACAAAAAGCTCTTAAACAGATATCTGACCACATAACTGACAAGCTGACTAAGGAAATTAGAGAGCTGGGACAGAGAACAGCTGAATTAGAAGTGTGGGTGAAAATCACACTCAGCAATATACTTCTGAACTAAATAACCTTAAAGATGGAAATTTGTTGTTACAATCCCATTTAGAGGACCGGGAAAACAGGGCCCGTTGTTCCAATTTGAGAATCAGGGGGATCCCTGAGTCCATTGTAGACATACAGGCTACTATGATAGTCCTCTTCCAGGAACTACAACCTGGCATTCCTGTTGAAAGGCTAGAGATGGACAGAGTACACAGAGCTCTAGCCCCACGCAAGACAAATGGTCCACCCAGGGACATAATAGCTACATTTCACTTCTTCCGTACTAAAGAGCAATTACTTTCAGCAGCCAGAGATAATAATAATCTCAATTTTCAAGGACACCCATATCAGCTCTTTGCAGACCTATCTCCACTCACTGTTGCCAAGTGACGAGCGCTCAAACCCCAATTACAAGTATTTATTAACAATCAAATTACGTACAGTTGGGGATTCCCGTTTTCACTGCGCTTCACCCAACTTGAACACAAATATGTGTGTTGCTCTTCTAAGGAATTGCAGACAGCATTGCTTAAAATGGGCCTTGTGGATCAAATTTCATCTAGGGACCACCCTCGCAGACGCTCTGCTTCTAGATCCCCACAGCAACAACAATCATCAGCTGGATTTGAAACGCCTGGTTCTTCGCATCAAAATCTACACAAACGTGGTAGATAGGATAACCCACTATCGGCTACTACTGATTCTATGGACTGAGTGTATTCTACCATTTCATCCTATTTCTTGTCATTTTCCTCAATAGCCTTCTGAAATTCTGGCTAGAGGTAACATCAGTTAATAATCACTTTACTGGATTCTGGCTTATTGTTATGACTCCACTTTCATTGCTCTCTTCCAGGAAAATATATATGTATATATATTTTTTTTTTTTCATATATATTATTTTTTTTTAATTTTTCTTTTCTCTTCTCATAATCTTTACTTGCACAGGACTTTAGTGCCACCTGGAATTTGCTCTTACATTAAAATTCCTGTTTCATCTTTCAATTTATGAGACTCAGCCTGGTTTAGTGTTCTTTCACTGAAGTCTCCAGGAATAAAATGAGAAATAGAACTTATCTATATGAATTTGGTTCATATATTATGCATTGGATAGCCTGAGCGGTCCTGATGAACTGAAGTCAATTCTAGACTATTCCTTTTCACATAATTTTTTTTTTTTCTACAGGTATTTCTCTGAGTCATTTTTGGCCCTGATGAATTCTTAGTGGTTTTGTTACTATTTTGATGCTTCTTTTTTTTTCTGGTTCTCAATACACTATTACTTTTTTAATTAGCTATAGTGGTTCTCCGGTGTTGTTCTTCCTTTTGGAACATCTTGCAACCCCTTACGCCACCCCCAGACCCCCACTACGACTATGTGGGTCTCTGATGGTGGCATTGGAGACTCTCTGGAATTTCCTCAGATATGCTCCTGTACCCTATTGATAGCGTATTACATGTTAATATTTCTTGCATCTACTAGGGTTGTTCATTTGGATTTTGTTTTTTCTCCCTCTGTCTCTTTCCGTTCTTTTCTTTCTCTCGGGGTGGTGGTTGTGGCTCACAGTTCGGGTTGTGTATTCCCTGATATAATGAATATCATTGACATGTTATGGCCCCCATAAATATATTGTCCCTGAATGTACAAGGATTTAATATTCCACATAAGCGCACCAAGGCTCTACTCTCTCTTGCTACCAAAAAGGCCCATATTATTTGTCTACAGGAAACCCATTTCATTGATAAGGCCTCTCCTAAATTTCTATCTGCCACATACCCGCAATTCTATACAGCCTCAGCTACTGTCAAGCAATGTGGGACACTTATTGGGTTTCATAAAACTATGCAATTTACTCTTGTCTCCCAACTGAATGACCCAGAGGGTAGATATCTCCTACTTACAGGATATATTTCAGATACACCAGTAACAACTGTATCGTATTATACCCCCAATAAACAACCAGAGGCTTTTATATCACATCTTTTCCAAATCATCGATACTCACAAGTTTGGGAAAACCATTTTATGTGGGGATTCAAATACTACTGTTTTTCCGTATTTGGATAAATCTCCACCATCTCCTATTACAAATTCTAACAAATTATCCCTCCAACGCTTGCTAAGTATCCATGGTTTGGTAGACTCTTGGAGAGAACTTAACCCCACTAGTAGGCGCTTTACTCACTACTCATATTCCTTTTCGCATATAGACCACATTTTGACCCTGGCTAGTATGCTTCCAGTGATTATTTCCTCTAAAATCATTCCCTTTTCTTGGACTGATCATTGTGCGATTGTCACCACCATAGCTTCTCCGATACCCAGGTCACAAGATACATCTTGGTATATCAATGATTCGACACCCATCCCATCGCTTAGAGCTAGAGGCAGCACTCACAGATTACCTTTCATTTAATGATACCGCAGAAATCTCAGCCCTTACTCTATGGGAAGCCCATAAAACTGTTATTAGAACTTATACAACAGGCCACATCTCTTAAAAAAGAACGTAAGATTTTATTTGCAAAGTTGGAAGCTAACTTTAATGCAAGTCATATGGCTTTTCAGTCTAATCCTAACGCTAACACAAATGCGAATTTAGGCAAAGCACGTCTTGATTTAGACCTATTCTAGACGTATTCTCCAGAGGATACAACATACACAGACATCTATAAGACTGAAAACCTCTCGTGACGCCTACACAAGCAATCCAGTTAAAATATTGGAGCTTTTTTGCTCTAACCTGGCTAAATTGTATTCCTCTAACATTGACTTTGACAAAACTAAGGCAGGTGACCTGTTTTCTGGTATTAATCTCCCTACTTTAGAAAAAAAGCAATGTGATCGTCTTGAGAAACCTATTACAACTTTAGAAGTTCAAAATGCCATCAAATCCTTAAAACCCCATAAGAGACCAGGTCCAGGCTGATTTTCAGCAACTTATTTTAAACAATTTGCGTCTATTTTATCTGCAATCTTAACTAGAGCTTTCAACTCTTTGTTGTCCGGAAATTTGTTTAGAACCGAAACCCTGACCTCCATAATATCCATGCTTCCCAAACCTCATTCTGATCTCGTCCCTCCTGGACTAATTTACGTCCCATTTCCCTCCTAAATTTGGATATCAAATTATTAGCCAATATCATAGTGACACGTTAGAATGTGGTTATAGGTCAATTGATACATCGTGATCAAACGGGTTTTATGCCCATGCGACAGGCGGGCGACAATATAAGACGAGCTCTCTTGCTTGTCCATATTGCTAAAAAAAGAAAGATTCCGACATGCCTTCTATCTTTAGATATTAGAAAAGCCTTTGATTCGGTTTCCTGGCCATACATGCAATATATCTAGCAGAAATGGGGTTTTGAACATAATTTTCTAACATGGGTTTCCTCTCTTTATGCTAATCCACAGGCTTACGTTAAGTATGCTGGTTATAAGTCAGCAAAGATTGACATTGGTAGAGGTACTATGCAAGGATGTCCTATATCCCCGTTGCTCTTTGCCTTACATATAGAGCCCTTGGCACAATTAATATGTTCTAATCCTAATATCAAAGGCATAGAGTTGGATACAAACACAAATTATGTCTCTTCGCAGATGATATCCTCGTTTTCATAACTTATCCACATGTGTCGGCCCCTAACTTAATAGACTTATTAGATAAATTTGCACTAGTTTCTGGACGTTTTGTTAACCATAATAAATCAAATGCGCTAAAAGTTTCTTTATCACAAGCGGAACTTCTCCAAGCTAAATCCTCATTACCATTTAACTGGGTATCATATCTTCTTACATATTTAGGAATACAAATCACAAACTCATTAACAGATCTTTTTTCAATTAACTACTTACCACTTTTAAAATCAATCACTGGTTTATTGAAGCAATGGTCTTCTCTTTCCTTGTCTTGGTTTGGGCGGATTAGTGCCATTAAGATGTCAATTTTACCAAAATTCCTTTACCTATTTAGGGTACTTCCCATTCCAATACCATCATACTTTTTACGTCTTACACAGCGCAAAATTATGTCATTTATTTGGAACACCAATAAACCTTGTATCCCTAAATCTACACTTTTCCTTACCAAATTGAAAAGCGGATTAGGGTTACAAAATTTTTCTTCATATTATTATGCAGCACAATTATCCCAATTGCCTAAATACCATTCATCTATGGAACCTCCTCTATGGGTTGCTGTCGAATCCGTTGATACTGACCCCATCTCTGTGGCTAACATGTTATGGCTCCAGCCTAAAGATAGAATACATATATCTAATTCTTTTACCAAGCATTCTTTAGCTATTTGGGACAAATTTAAAAGTTCTCACAATCTTCAGTCCTCACATAATCCCCTCCTTTCTTTCATTAAGAATCCAGCTTTCTACCGAGCTTGGAAATTCCTGATGTCATTTACAGCTTGGTCCTCCACAAACCTAGTCAGATTGCATAATTTAGTTTCTAACAACACATTATACACATTTCCCGAATTATGTGAAACCTTTGGACTTCCCAGAACTGAAATTTTTCGATACTTACAAATTAAAAATTGTTATACACCCTTCCAAAAGGGTGTATAAAACACAGCGGCAAGACTGCTAACAGGAAAAAAAACCCTGCGAATCCATCTCCCCATCCCTGAGGAGCCTGCATTGGTTAACCGTAAAGAATCGGATCACCGTCAAGACCCTCTGCCTCATCCACAAATGCATACAAGGAAACGCTCCTCAATACCTTCAAGAGAAAATAAAACACTACACACCCAATTGCAGTCTTCGATCATCTAATCAAAACCTCCTCCACATTCCCAAATACTGCTACAAATCAAAGGGAGAACAAAGATTTGCAGTCCAAGGACCATGGCTATGGAATGCTCTTCCGACTTACATCCGCATGGAAGAAAACCATCAAGCCTTCAGGAAAAAACTCAAGACCTAGCTCTTCTAAGAAGCTGACAACACAGAACGGATCTAGCGCCTTGAGGCGATTCAGTTCACATTTGCAGCGCTTTACAAATCATTCATTCATTCATTCCTTAGGACAGGTTCTCCACTCAATCAGATGTCACAGTTTGAGCACATTTGTAAGAGCGACCCACATATTAGAGGCCTGATTTCACTCCTATATCAACACGTTAATTTGCCTTCTAATGAAACATTACCCTCATATAATGTCAAATGGTCGCAAGATATGGATCGCACCTTTGACATAGGGGAGTGGTCTAATATCTGGTTAGCTACTAAAACTTCTTCCCCCAAATTGCTTTGCGTTAGAAACCAATTTTAAAGTTTTGGCTCGATGGTATTTAGTACCGGCTAGAATAGCAAAATTTGTTCCATCCTATTCAGACTCCTGTTTTCAGGGATGTCCAACGCCTGGTACACACTTTCATATCTGGTGGCTATGTCCGATAGCCCAAGAATTTTGGAAGAAAATATTTGAGATAGCCTCCAAAGCTCTGGGCACCTCTATTCTTCCAGACCCGGCAATGGCCCTCTTGAATCTCAAACCATCGGATCTAATGCAAACTCAATTCAAATTATTTATTCACTTTGCCACTGCAGCTAAACAAACTATAGCCAAAGCATGGAAATCTCAAACCTTGGTAGTAGCTGAAGCTAAACATAGGATGAACAGAGCCCTTACCTTTGCCAAAATGACAGCTATTGAAAATAATAATATAAATACATTTCGTAAGATTTGGCAACCATGGGTCGAACATTATTTACCGACTGACTTTGACCAATCGTTATTGTTACCTTGCTAAGTTTACTCTTTTTTTCTTCCATTGACGGCCATTAGGCATATGCACCGCCCGGGTGGGGGCCGCACCACCACCACAAGAGACTTTCTTTCTTTCTTCTTTATCTTCTTCTTTACTTATATTCTCTTTTCTCTTAGTATCCTTCCCCTGTTATTCTTCTTTCTTTTATTTCTCCACATACTGACTTACTAACATTAGCTAGAGGTGAACCATACTTACTTTACATTTTTTTTTCCTCATATGTAAATTGGAACTTGTGTTGTTCACTTCTGTTCTACTAATAGTTTCTTTCCCTTGTTTTTCCTTTCCTACTTTCTTCTTTTCTTTTCCTTTTTATTTTCATCCTATTATCCTCATACATGAGGTCATTTACCATTATTGAAATTTCAGTCATACATTGTTCATTTTCCTTACATTATCACCTTTTTTGTATATACCTTATTTACTCTATACAGGAAGAAAACACGAGTTGTTGTTTTCATACCTTGATCACTCTAAGATTCGTCAAATTCTCTCTCTATTCTGTAAATTGATAATTCATTGTCTTATGATCATGCCCCCATCCATCCACAGTTTGATCCCATTTGGGGTGGTCCGGAGGCATGGCTTAATTGATGCGCAGATAATTGAGGGAATTCTGTTTTTTCTATTTTTACTTCTTAGGGACTTATACTCTCTAATGAATGGATCAAGTTTATTCCTGATTCTTTTTCAACTTCTTTTGTATGTATTTAAGTTCTTTCTTGTATTATTTAAAAGAGATTGTAGCTTCAAATGTATGACATTGTTTCTTCATTTCCGAATCTTATGTACATGTCAATATACTGTTATATTCTCCTTTTTTATTGTAAATCTCAATAAACATATTGAACGAGAAAAAGAATTTTACAAACAGTTACCTCCCTTTTTTGATCAATTCAATCCCTTTTTGCTGCTAAAAACTCCTTGTAGGAATTTTTCCATATTGCAGCCTACTGGTACATGGCTGCCCCCAGGAATGCCATGTCCAATGGCCTGGTGTCTTGCAGGTTTGTAGTCAGTGGGATATGCAGATGGGTCAGTTCAAGCCACAGGCAGAGACATGGTGCGTAAAAAGGCAAAGGATCGGCCCAGGCAGCAGGCAGAAACATGCTCAATAAATAGGCCAGTGTTAGAACAGGTGGAAGGCAGAGACAACACTGCAGTGGTGTGGTGGTGATCAAGTACACTGTGCTGGTATGGTGATGATCAGGAACAATATGACTGGTGTGGCGGTAATTAGGGACAACATGACTAGTGTGGTGGTGTTAGGGGCTGTCATGGCCTGGACTTGAACCTGGGACCTCTGCTGTGTCTGGCAATGATTCTGAATAGTAATAGAATGATCCTGCCTTGAACCTTGTTTGTCTTGAACCTTGAATTCCTTGCTCCTTCCACATACTTCCCAATTGAAGCCATGTCTCTGCACTTCCTGTTTGTCAGATTATTGTGCTCTCTTCAGCCAATATCTCGCTTTTGTCTCTCCTGCTGCCATCTGTATCTTTGCTACCATTCGTTACCTACCTTTGGCTTGTTCCTAGATTACACTTTTACTTAATCCCAACCTGCAACCATTCATTACTGACCTTTGGCTTGTTTACTAACTATGCTTCTGCTTGATCCCTACATGTTATATCTGCTACTGGACCCCAGCTTGCTCACCTCCTGATGGGGTGATCCTGAGGAAAACGACCTCGAACTAACATGCAGCAAAACACATCACCACTTTAGGAGCTCTGGTAAATACTGCTTAGTACTTAGGACCCCACACATCAGGTGAACCCACGTCATCAGCCAGGGTAACCTGCTTGTATACCTGTCTTGCTTGTCGGTGGGTGCTGCTCTACTGCTATAGTTACTGGCCTCTGAGCCTGATTCCAGACTGTGACAGGGGCACAGTAATGGTGTGGTGGTGTCATGAAAAGGTTTACCCGTTGGTGGCGCTATCGGTCTCTTGGATCGCAGTACCAGTGTCCACCAGCGGGTGTCTTCCAACACCTAGGACTTGTAATATGAGGACTCACCTGCTGGTGGCACTGTTGCATCCTTGGGCCGTAGTACCGGTGTTCACCAGCGGGTGTACTCCGGCAGTGTGGAGCAGATAGCACCCTCTGCGCTCAGGTGTAACGTGAGGTCAGTTACTGCAGCCTTATAAATACCCTGCAAGCCCTCACATGCTTGCCTTGGTATCTTTCTTCCTTGCGCCCTGACCTGTAACCTGTATCTGTAACCTGTATCTGAACCTGAACCTGAACATGAACCTGAGCCTGCTCCTGAGCCTGTATCCGATCCCATCGTGATCCTGTCCCTCCTATGTTCCTATTCCCTTGTAGCTATATCCCATCCATTATCTCCCTCTCCTATCCTGCCCTTGTTCAGTTGCTGATCCCCTGTGTATGACCCTGGCCTGGCTAACGTGTTTGATTTCGGTACTTCCCTTTGGCTGTATATATTATCTGTTGTCTGTGGGTTTCTGTTGGTTGAGCACTATTTATATTTGGGGTGTTTGTTTATTTATATCACTTATCTTAAATAAACATTATTCTTATTCACTTTAAATGCGTTTTGGTTTCCTCTTTGCAGTCCACACAATCTGGTCACACCTGTTCATGACAGTATACCAAGGCCATCTCTGACCAGAAGTGGCTGCACAGGGGAACCATCTCGGTTCCATTTCACGTTGCTGGGATGAATTCAGATATAATTGTTTATTATGCTCTGCTGGCAACAGAGAGTTCTGAATATCTCTGCGAGACATTGAAAGGGTGGTCCAGTGATCAGGTGCTGGAGACTATCCGTTTAGCTCACTCTGTGGTCAATCAGGGCAGTATACTGTTTGAGGATGTTCAGCCTTTGATTGGAATGTGTACAGAGCTGGCTCTGCCTTGTATCCCAGAGGGCCATGATGACTTTTCTCCCCCCTTCAGCATTAACCAGGTTGCGTCCTTAGTATGGCTGTTGGAGGATGACTCTGCATCCTTTTTGGAGCATTATTCGGTTTGTCCCAAACAGTTGTTGAAAGATTGTATAGATGAAGTGCAGTCCCTGGTCAGACAGAGGGTATGTGAGCCCACTTTTGTGCTACCTGTACTTCAGGCATGGTCAGACCTGTTATGCCCAGCTTCTGTCAGCTCTCCACAACCCAGACCTGCTACTAAACACCTGCCTGCTCAGATGTCCTTTCTCCCATCACCCCTGGAAACCTCAGCTACAGTCCAATATACCCTTCTCCCCCACCAAGTATCAATACCCTGTTTCTACTTCCTGCACCTATCCTGCCTTTAACCCACCTGCCTCTTCTCTAATACCTGCAACTTCCCCACAAGAACTTCCTCTGGCTGCTGTTCCCCCTTCCTTGCCATACCCAGCCCTTCGTTTCAGTATGCCTCACCTCCTGTCTACAGTCCTACAGCCACCCACAGATCTCCAGCAGTTAAGCCAAAGAAGAAATGGAAGTTCTTCCCCACTCACACGATCCTGCCAGTAACCCAACTTGCTTCCACACCAACCAACCTGTTCCAGCCTGAGGTGCCTACCTTCCAGTCTGATGTGTCCACTTTCCAGTCTGATGTGTCCACTTTCCAGTCTGACGTGCCCGCTTTCCAGTCTGATGTCTTGATGCCTGCCGTCCAGCCCAAAGTCTCGGTGCCTGCCTTCCAGCCTGATATGCCTGCCTTCCAGCCTGATGTGCCTACCTTCCAGTCAGATGTGTCCGCTTTTCAGTCTGATGTCTTGATGCCTGCCTTCCAGCCTGAAGTCTCGGTGCCTGCCTTCCAGCCTGATGTGCCTACCTTCCAGTCAGATGTGTCCACTTTCCAGTCTGATGTCTTGATGCCTGCCTTCCAGCCTCCAGCCTGATGTGCCTGCCTTCCAGCCTGATGTGCCTGCCTTCCAGCCTGATGTGCCTACCTTCCAGTCAGATGTGTCCGCTTTCCAGTCTGATGTCTTGATGCCTGCCTTCCAGCCCGAAGTCTTGGTGCCTGCCTTTCAGCCTGATGTGCCTGCCTTCCAGCCTGATGTGCCTGCCTTCCAGCCTGATGTTCCCGCTTTCCAGCCTGATGTTCCCACTTTCCAGCCTGATGTTCCTGCTTTCCAGTCTGATGTGCCCACTTTCCAGTCTGATGTGCCCACCTTCCAGCCTGATGTCTCAATGCTTGCCTTCCAGCCGGATGTTTTGGTGCTTGCCTTCAAGCCCGAAGTCTCGGTGCTCGCTTTCCAGTCTGATGTGCCTGCTATCCAGTCTGATGTGCCTGCCTCCCAGTCTGATGTCCTGATGCTTGCCCTCCAGCCCAAAGTCTCGGTGCTCGCTTTCCAGTCTGATGTGCCCGCTATCCAGTCTGATGTGCCTGCCTCCCAGTCTGATGTCCTGATGCCTGCCCTCCAGCCCAAAGTCTCGGTGCCCGCCTTCCAGTCTGATGTGCCCGCTATCCAGTCTGATGTGTCCGCTTTCCAGTCTGATGTGCCTGCCTTCCAGCCTGATGTCTCGATGCCTGCCTTCCAGCCTGATGCCTTGGTGCCCACTTTCCAGCCTGATGTGCCCATTTTCCAGCCTGATGTGCCCGCCTTCCAGCCTGATGTCTCAATGCCTGCCTTCCAGCCTGAAGTCTTGGTGCCTGCTTTCCAGTCTGATGTGCCCGCTTTCCAGTCTGATGTGCTCGCCTTCCAGCCTGATGTCTCGATGCTTGCCTTTCAGCCGGATGTCTCGGTGCCTGCCTTCCAACCCGATGTCTCGGTGCCTGCCTTCCAGCTTGATATTTCTGGTTTCCAGTCTGATGTGCCCACTTTCCAGTCTGATGTGCCCGCTTTCCAGTCTGATGTGCCCACTTTCCAGTCTGATGTGCCCGCTTTCCAGTCTGATGTGCCCACTTTCCAGTCTGATGTGCCTGCTTTCCAGCCTGATGTGCCCGCTTTCCAGTCTGATGTGCTCGCTTTCCAGTCTGATGTGCTCGCTTTCCAGTCTGATGTGCTTGCTTTCCAGTCTGATGTGCCCACTTTCCAGTCTGATGTCCTGATGTCTGCCTTCCAGCCCGAAGTCTTGGAGCCCGCTTTCCCGTCTGATGTGCCCGCTTTCCAGTCTGATGCGCCCACCTTCCAGCCTGATGTCTCGTTGCCTGCCTTCCAGCCTGGTGTCTCGTTGCCTGCTTTCCAGCCGGATGTCTTATATTGGTATGTCAGCTTGAAGTTTCGGTGCCCGTGTGTCAGCCTGGAGTTTCAGTGCCCATGTGTCAGCCTGGAGTTTCGGTGCCCGTGTGTCAGCCTGGAGTTTCGGTGCCCACGTGTCAGCCTGAAGTTTCGGTGCCCATTACCCAGTCTGCTGAGCCGGTGCCCGTTACACAGTCTGCTGAGCCGGTGCCCGTTACACAGTCTGCTGAGCCGGTGCCCGTTACCCAGTCTGCTGAGCCAGTGCCCGTTACCCAGTCTGTTAAACCGGTGCCCTCAGTCTACTAAATCGGAGTCCGTCACTCGACCTGTTAAGCCAGTACCCATTATTCGGTTTGCCGGACCAGTGCCTGGTGTCCAGCTCACTGGGCCGGGGCCTGTTACCCAGCCCACTGGGCCAGGGCCCGTTACCCAGCCTGCTGAGCCGGTGCCTGTGATCCAGCCTGGCCTTACGGTGCTCGCTGTTCGACCTAATGTTCCAGAGCCTGCTGCCCAGCTCAACAACCCGGAGCCTGCTGCCCAGCTCGACGACCCGGAGCCTGCTGCCCAGCTCAACGACCCGGAGCCTGCTGCCCAGCTCGACGACCCCGAGCCTGCTGCCCAGCTTGTTGACCCGGAGCCCGCTGTCTGCTCCGATGTGCCTGCTGTCTGCTCTGAAGTGCCCGCTGTCTGCTCTGAAGTGCCCGCTGTCCGGTTTGATGTATCTGATGCCCAGCCTGAAGTACCCGATGCCCAGCCTGATGTGCCCTCATCTGTTGTTCGGTTTGAGGCCATAAACTTTGGACAATTTCATCTAGTTGGAGCGTCTGGAGGCCGCTCCTTTTGAGGGGGGTTACTGTCATGAAAAGGTTTACCTGTTGGCGCTATCGGTCTCTTGGATCGCAGTACCAGTGCCCACCAGCGGGTGTCTTCCAACACCTAGGACTTGTAATATGAGGACTCACCTGCTGGTGGCACTGTTGCATCCTTGGGCTGTAGTACCGGTGTCCACCAGCGGGTGTACTCCGGCAGTGTGGAGCAGACAGCACCCTCTGCGCTCAGGTGTAACGTGAGGTCAATTACTGCAGCCTTATAAATACCCTGCAAGCCCTCACATGCTTACCTTGTTATCTTTCTTCCTTGTGCCCTGACCTGCAACCTGTATCTGAACCTGAACCTGAACCTGAACCTGAGCCTGCTCCTGAGCCTGTATCGGATGCCATCCTGATCCTGTCCCTCCTGTGTTCCTATTCCCTTGTAGCTATATCCCATCTATTATCTCCCTCTCCTATCCTGCCCTTGTTCATTTGCTTAACCCCTGTGTATGACCCTGGCCTGGCTAACGTGTTTGATTTCGGTACTTCCCTTTGGCTGTATATATTATCTGTTTGTGGGTTTCTGTTGGTTGGTTGAGCACTATTTATATTTGGGGTGTTTGTTTATTTATATCACTTATCTTAAATAAACATTATCCTTATTCACTTTACATGCGTTTTGGTTTCCTCTTTGCAGTCCACACAATCTGGTCACACCTGTTCATGACAGGTGGTGATCAGGGTAACATTAACTGGTGTGGCAGTGACCAGGGACACGCTAACTGGTGTGGCAGTTATCAAGAACACAGTAACTGGTGTGGCAGTGATTAGGGATCAATCATCCCTGATCGGTGACCAGGGACAATATGACTAGTGTGGTGGGGATTAGGGACACTAAGTGGGTGGTGGTGATTAGGGACACCGTGAGTGGGTGGTGGTGATTAGGGACACTGTGGGTGGGTGGCGGTGATTAGGCACACTGACTGGTGCAGCAATGATTAGGGACAGGTGAGGTTGAAAAAAGACACAAGTCCATCAAGTCCAACCTATGTGTGTGATTTTATGTCAGTATTACATTGTATATCTCTGAATGTTGTGGTCGTTCAGGTGCTTATCTAATAGTTTCTTAAAACTATGGATGCTCCCTGCTGAAACCACCGCCTGTAGAAGGGAATTCCACATCCTTGCCGCTCTTACAGTAAAGAACCCTCTACGCAGTTTAAGGTTAAACCTATTTTCTTCTAATTTTAATGCGTGGTCACATGTTTTATTAAACTCCCTTCCGCGGAAAAGTTTTATCCCTATTGCGGGATCACCAGTACGGTATTTGTAAATTGAAATCATATCCCCTCTCCAGCGTCTCCTCTCCAGAGAGAATAAGTTCAGTGCTCATAACCTTTCTTCATAACTAATATCCTCCAGTCCGTTTATTAGTTTGTTGCCCTTCTCCTTACCCTCTCAATTTCCAGTACATCCTTCCTGAGGACTGGTGCCCAGAACTGGACAGCACACTCCAGGTGTGACCGGACCAGAGTCTTGTGGGAGAATTACCGCTTTATCTCTTGAGTTAATCCCCTTTTTAATGCATGTCAATATTCTGTTTGCTTTGTTAGCAGCTTGGCATTGTATGCCATTGCTGAGCCTATCTACTAGGACCCCCATGTCCTCTTCCATCCTTGATTCCCCCAGTTGTCCTCCCCTAGTGAGTAGATAGCATTGATATTTTTGCCACCCATTTACATTTTTCCACATTTAGCCTCATTTGCCATGTAGTTGCCCACCGCATTAATTTGTTCAGATCTACTTGCAAGGTTTCCACATCCTGCGGAGAAGTTACTGCCCTGCTTAGCTTAGTATCGTCCACAAATACAGAGATTGAGCGGTTCACCCCATCCTCCAGGTCGTTTATGAATAAATTAAATAGGATTCGTCCCAGGACAGAACTCTGGGGGACCCCACTTTCCACCCCTGACCATTCAGAGTACTCCCCATTTATCACTACCCTCTGAACTCGCCCTTGTAGCCAGTTTTCAATCCATGTACTCACCCTATGGTCCATGCCAACGGACCTTACTTTGTACAGTAAATGTTTATGGGGAACTGTGTCAAATACTTTTGCAAAATCCAGATACACCACGTCTATGGGCCTACCCTTATCTAGATGGCAGCTCACCTCCTCATAGAAGGTTAATAGATTGGTTTGGTTAATGATACCGTTTTCATTACTAAAATCTTTTATATAGTCCCTTGTCATCCCCTCCAAGAACTTTCATACTTTGGCCCCTTTTTAAATATTAGAGAAAAGTCAATGTAGCACCAATCAGCTGGTACCATTCCAGTCAGTAGACTGTCAGGAAAAATTAGGAACAATGGTCAGGCAATTACTTAACTGAGTTCCCTAAGGGCCTTCGGGTGCAAGCCATCTGGTCCCGGTGACTTATTAATATTAAGTTTTTCAAGTCTATTTCTAATTCTATCCTCTGTTAGCCATGAGGGTGCTTCCTATGATGTGTCATGAGGATAAACACTGCAGTTTTGGTTACTGAAGCCCCCCGCGATTCCCTCGTGAAGACTGAGGAGAAGAATAAATTCAATACCTTCGTCACCTCACCTTCTTTTGTAACCAGATTCCCCATTCTCATTCTTTATGGGGCCAATATGGTCTGTCCTCCTTCTTTTACTGTTTATATACTTAAAGAATTTCTTGGGGTTTTTTTTGCTCTCGTCCGCTATGTGTCTTTCGTGTTCTATCTTGTAATTGCACCCTTACATTTCTTGTTGCATTCTTTATAAAGTCTGAATGCTGATGATGATCCCCCAGCCTTGTATTTTTTGAAGGTCTTCTCCTTTTGCTTTTATATGCATTTTTACATTGGATTAAGCCATCCAGGACTTCTGTTCGCCCTTTTAAACTTATTTCCCAATGGAATGCACTGGCTAATGCACTTATTTAATATGCTCTTAAAGCAAACCCATCTCTCCTCCGTGTTCTTTGTTCCTAAGATTTTATCTCAAGTAATATCTTCTAGCAAGGTTCGTAGTTTAGGGAAGTTGGCTCTTTTGAAATTCAGTGTCTTTGTATTCCCCTTATGTTTCCTATTTGTGTGTTTTATACTGAAGCTAATTGACCTGTGATCGCTGTTTCCTAAATTGCAACTTATTTCCACATCTGTGATCAGGCCTGTATTGTTGTTAATCAGGAGGTCTAGTAACGCTTTGTTTCTAGTTGGTGCGTCTACCATCTGACCCATGAAATTGCCCTCCAAGACATTTAGGAACTGGTGAGCCTTAGACGAATGCAGGGTTCCTTCTGCCCAGTCTATATCTGGATAATGAAAATCCACCATTATGATGACACCTCCCATCCTTGCCGCTAATCCAATTTGTGATAGGAGGTCCGTCTCCCCATCCTCCCTCAGGTTAGGGGGCCTATAGCATACTCCCAGTATTACTTTCCCCTTAGTTTCATCCCTTTGGAGCTCTACCCATAAGGATTCCACCTCCTCCCTAGCGATGTCATCTCTCACATTCACTTGTATTCTTATTCATACCCCTCCCCTTTTTTACCCTTCCTATCCCTGTGATAAAGGGAATACCCTTGAATGGTTGCCAGCCAATCATGAGAGCTGTTGAACCAAGTCTCTGAAATTCCCATTGTAACGAGCCCCTTGCTCGCTCGGTTCCACTCTCCCGACACTCCTCTGCAGCTATAGAATCAGACTGCAGATCGCAACATCTGATGGTTTGGTCATCCGATGCTCTGGGACTAAAACTACAGCTATGTGCCGTTCTAATCCAGTTGTGTAGTTTAGAACAAACACCAGGCAGGCTGTACGTAAGTTCAACCAGGAATCTCTCTTTATTGACAGGAATACAGTCTCTTTTATACAGTAAAAGAGGAGGTGGAGACCCCTGCTCATATTACTCTAACAATACAGCTGTAACCTAATTAACCTAATTAACATGAGCTAATTAACTAATCCCTTTAGATAGCCTAGATGACTCAGACATGACCTTTAGGCCAGACTGGCCATCTTGTAGCTCAGAAAACCCAATCAACATTATCACAATAGCAGAGTTAATTAACACAAACAACAATGGGGATCTAATTACTCTAAGATCCCATACTAGAGACTTATTTACAATACACATTCTAGCAGGCAACAGACAGACAGGTGTCTGGAATTAACATCAGCATCTCCTAACAGTATTTGTCCCAGCATTATAAATCAGCCACTATTTCTATTATGGCAAATCCAGGGTCCCCAGAGTCTGTGTGTCCTGGGGGACCAGGACCAGAATCCACAGTAATACCACCTCAAGGGTCCCCAGGCATACAGCTCACAAAGAGCACCGTTCCCCCAAATGCCAGGGCCCACGATCGATCGGCAAGAGGCTAGCATTCAGTCCCCTCCAAAAGTCTCTCTCCCGGCTAGGTCTGTCACACCCACAATCAATCATTCATTCACCATCATACATGCAAAGATGGATGCTTTGGATACAGATAATTTAAAGACGTTCAAAATTTTATGGAGACCATGGATTACACATTACCTACCTAATAACTCTAACTGTCAAGTACTCTCGTCATGGTAACAGATGCTTCTTCATGTGGTTACAACACTACCTTCTATAAATGATTTTGCCCCCGGAAACTTGGTACCCCAGTTACCCTAATACCCTTACATCTCCTTATTTGCTTCTTTTCTCTTTTTTTTTTTTTTTTAGCTTTTTTTCTTAAATTGAATGATATCATCACTAATGGCAAATAGTACCAGGATCTTACCCCCAACTGCAGATGTCGGTATAGGTTTTTGGGAGACCTGAATTTCCCTATGCCTGGTGAGACTACCTTTATGGTGGTCATCTGTAGTCGGTAAGGAGCCTCATTTCTCACTTGGGTGTGAACTATCTTGGATGCAGGACTGTTTTTTCACTATATTTACCTGTGGAGCATCACCTTTACACTATATATGGACTCCTCTGTTGGTTGACCTTTTTTGCACTATTTGAAATTGGGACTTTTGCTTATATTTTTTCTTTTTAAGTGATTGGTTAAGCTAATCCTCCTTTTCATATTTTACATTCATCACTTCATTTATGTGTTTATTATTTACTTTTATTATATTAATTTATAACAATCTATTTTTGTGATATCTGCTTTAGTTTTTTATGTGAGAGTTTTTTCTCCATTACTCTAATTATCTACTGCTTTGTTTTTAAACATTCAAATATTTTTTGGTATTAGATAGAATTGAGGCATCACTTTCAGTATTTTTAGTGTGATATTTTCCTTAGTTTTTATTAATTTAGAGTTTTTTTCACCATTAAATTTTTTTTGGATTAATATACCTATCACATCATTATATTAGCGCTGCATCTTCTTTTAATTTTATTTTTATTTTACATAATATTATTTATTAACAGATGATTCTGATTATATACAGATACCACTAATATCATTAATATGATAAATAGATATATTTAATTCTATGGTTTGCAGATATGACACTTTAAATATAATAGATTTATTAACATTACAAATGATTTAAATAAATGTATATATAACATGTCTGGTTTCTGTGATGTAAAAAAATAAGACAAGGATAAATCATTGCAGAACTTTTTCCACCTTTAATGTGACCTATAAACTGTACAACTCAATTGAAAAACAAACTGAAATCTTTTGGGGGGGGAGTAAAACTAAAAAACTAAGGCCCCTTTCATACTGGGGCGGGAGGTGCGTCGGCGGTAAAGCGCCGCTATTATTAGTGGTGCTTTATAGTCATTTTAGCGGCGCTATTCGGTCGGTAGCGGGGCGGTTTTACCCCCCGCTAGCAGCCGAGAGAGGGTTAAAAACCACAGCAAAGCGCCTCTGCAGAGGCGATTTGCCTGCGATATAGCCACGCTGCCCCATTGATTTCAATGGGCAGGAGCGGTGAAGGAGCAGTGTATACACCGCTCCGAAGATTCTGCTAGCAGCACTTTTTTTCCCGTCCTGCTAGTGCATCACTCCAGTGTGAAAGCCCTCGGGCTTTCACACTGGAGACACAGCAGCGGCTGTTTCGGGTCGGTTTGCAGGGGCTATTGTTAGCGCAATAGCCCCTGCAAACCGCCCCAGTGTGAAAGGGGTCTTAAATAATGTGGTTGCATAACTGGGGATGTAGCTGTGTTCAGAATTAAGCAATCACATTCAAACTCATGTTAAATAGGAATCAGTACACGCCTGTCATTAATTAAAGTGCCTCTGATTAACCCCAAATAAAGTTCAGCTGTTCTAATAGGTCTTTCCTGACATTTTCTTAGTCGCATCCTACAGCAAAAGCCATGGTCCACAGAGAGCTTCCAAAGCATCAGAGGGATCTCATTGTTTAAAGGTATCAGTCAGGAGAAGGGTACAAAATAATTTCCAAGGCATTAGATATACCATGGAACACAGTGAAGACAGTCATCATCAAGTGGGGAAAATATGGCACAACAGTGATATTACCAAGAACTGGACATCGCTCCAAAATTGATGACAAGACAAGAAGAAGAAGAAAACTGGTCAGGGAGGCTGCCAAGAGGCCCACAGCAACATTAAAGGAGCTGCAGGATACCTGGCAATTACTGGCTGTGTGGTACATGTGACATCAATCTCCCATATTCTTCATATGTCTGGGCTATGGGGTAGAGTGGCAAGACGAAAGCCTTTTCTTATAAAGAAAAACATCCAAGCCCGGCCAAATTTAGCAAAAGCACACCTGAAGTCTCCCAAAAGAATGTGGGAAAATGCGTTATGATCTGATGGTACCAAGGTTAAACTTTTTGGCCATAATTCCAAAAATATGTTTGGCGCAAAAACAACACTGGACATCACCAAAAGATCAGCATACCAACGGTGAAGCATGGTGGTGGCAGCATCATGCTTTGGGGCTGTTTTTCTTCAGCTGGAACAGGGGCCTTAGTCAAGGTAGAGGGAATTATGAACGGTTCCAAATACCACTCAATATTGGCACAAAACCTTCAGGCTTCTGCTAGAAAGCTGAACATGAAGAGGAACTTCATCTTTCAGGATGACAATGACCCAAAGCATACATCCAAATCAACAAAGGAATGGCTTCACTAGAAGAATATTAAAGTTTTGGAATGGCCCAGCCAGAGCCCAGACCTGAATCCGACTGAAAATCTGTGGGGTGATCTGAAGAGGGCTGTGCACAGCAGATACCCTCGCAATCTGACAGATTTGGAGTGTTTTTGCAAAGAAGAGTGGTCAAATATTGCCAAGTCAAGATGTGCCATGCTGATAGACTCATACCCAAAAAGTCTGAGTGCTGTAATAAAATCAAAAGGTGCTTCAACAAAGTACCATATTTATCGGCGTATAACACGCACTTTTTTCCCCTTAAAATCAGGGGAAAATCGTGGGTGCGTGTTATACGCCGATGCCCGCTAATTGTGAGCTATTCACATAGCGAGTGGTTTTAAATATGGCGCCGTGGAGTTCGGAGGGACTCGGTGGAGCTGAACGAGCGCCGCCGAAATCACAGAGCCGAGATACACATAGTCGAGTGTATTCGGCTCTTTCCGGCGCCGCTCACAGTCACGCCCAGTCCCGCCATTGGACCTGTGTTATGTCCATCATAGGGCGGGACTGTGAGCGGCAACGAGAAGAGCCGAATACACTCGACTATGTGTATCTCGGTGGCGTTCGTTCAGTTCCGCCGGCGCTGAGTCCCTCCGAACTCCGCGGCGCCATATTTAAAACATGCAACTATGTGTATATCGGCGGCGATCAAGCATGGACACTGGGGGCAAGGCTGCACTGACCACTGGGGCAAAGCTGCACTGACAAGACTGCACTGGGGCAAAGCTGCACTGACAAGACTGCACTGGGGCAAAGCTGCACTGACAATGCTGCACTGGGGCAAAGCTGCACTGGGGCAAGGCTGCACTGACAAGGCTGCACTGACACTGAAAAGGCTGCAATGACACTAACAAGGCTGCAAATGAACACTGATGAGGCTGCATTGATGGGCATTTAAATGTAAGTTTTTTTTCCTTAAACTTCCCTCCTAAAAGTTTTTTTCCTTAAAATTCTCTCCTAAACTTGGGGTGCGTGTTATACGCCGGCGCGTGTTATATGCCAATAAATACGGTATTCGTTTAAGGGTGTCCACAGTTATGCAACCATAATATTTTATTTTTTTTATTTTTACTTCCTTCCACCTAAAAGATTTCAGTTTGTTGTTCAACCTGAGTTGTACAGTTTGTAGGTCACATTAAAGGTGGAAAAAGTTCTGAAATGATTTATCTTTGTCTCATTTTTTTACATCACAGAATGTGTGTGTATATATATCAGTGTTTCCAAGTCGAGACAGACACAGACACAGATACAAGCCGAGACAGACACAGATACAACTAACACAAAAGATGCAACAAAGAAATACAGACATGACGCAGACCTGAAGTGTGCCCTTGTCAGCTGGTCAGTATGCCTAAAGGGGGCAAAGAGAACTAGATAGGAAAATAAATGCTTATTGAACAACAAGTTATGTCACTGGGCTAACTTAGCAAATGCTTGTGACATTTTTGACCTGAGGGTTTGGAACATACCAGGAGAAGCAAGAGGATTTCCACCTGAACAACCTCCTGATGACATGAGCCGGGACTCCGTGCCTGGAGGCAGCTGATGCCGTACCAATACGGAATGAGTGACCCAAATACAGATGGGTTGGGCCCCAAGTTAACAAGGAGAATACGTACATGTCTTATAAACTGACTAGTACCAAGGGGACCGGAAGGGAATGGTAACAATGGACTATAACTGGACTTGTTGGGCAAGTGAGTTAACAATTGGTCCACAACTGCAACGGCACCACACGGTGAGAGTCTGGAACAACTTAATGTCCATGTCCCTACCGGCCTGTTGCGCCTTGGATACTGTTAAATGTAACACAAAATGATCCTGATGTTGGGATAGGTGGCCCATGCATGGTATCTGTGAATTGGGTCCTCTATATGTAAACTCGCCTGGATGCAGGAAACCGTAGAATGCCAAGTAGATGGCAGCTTTGATGCCTAGACTGGACAGAAAACCAAAAGTGGATCGTGAAAGCATGGCAGACATATCCCTGAACATGGTACTAGATATGGGTAACCGTTTAGCCCCAGCCACTTGTTTGCACTTCTGAATGCCTCGAAGAAAAGCTTTGACCGTGTGGGCCGCAAACAGGGAAGGCTTTTTGGGGTTCTGTAAGGACAAGAAGTGTTGTATGCCGGCCAGGTACAACCTAATGGTATTGTGGGACAACACCAAATCCATGTGACAATATGACACAAATGCCAAAATATATTTAATGTCTCCTACACCCAACCTGGTGTAAGAGACTTGGAACCTACAGAAAGTGTTCCATGCAGTATGGTATACTTTTAAGGTATTGCGGGACAGGGATTGATTGATCAGGCATTGTGCAAATGACTGCTTAGTACGTTATCAGCTGAGACCAATGTGGGATGGGAGACGCTATTGGATCGGCTCCTAGGTTCTGTTGGAGAAACAATGGAAAGTTAAAATTAGATAACGCATCTGGTGCAACATTTCCAGAAATAAAGGAACAGTAAACTTGTGCTGTAGTCAAAGCTGAACCAGCCTGCGCAAAAACTACATTATGGCCAAGGATTTAGACCTACCTTTATTGATGATCTCAGCCGTGGCCAGATTGTCAGAGAAGAAAATTATTGTTTGCCCTACCCAGGTGCGAACGGGCAAAACCGTGAATAACAGACCTAATATGAGTCAACTTATCAAGTGGAAGGCTGGCCTGCATGGAACCTGTGTCTAACGTAATGCCTAAAAAGGTGATGAACTGTGAAGGACCTTCTACTTTGTGTTCTGCAATGGACAAATTAAGATTGCCAAAGACATCTCTTAGTTTACACAAATCCGTAGGGGGTTTATCAGGCCTCTTGATCAAGAGGAAATTGTAGAAATAATGGATAACCTTCTGACAACGAGCTCTTTGGGACAATATCTAAGTGAGTAACTGTGTATGTTTTGAATAGCCACAGACTACTTTTAGAGCCAAAAGTAAATTTGACGGCGAAATAATACGAATCCTTCCACTTAATGCCATGCCACTGCCACAAGGACGGATCTACAGTGGGGACGGAAAGTATTCAGACCCCCTTAAATTTTTCACTCTTTGTTATACTGCAGCCATTTGCTAAAATCATTTAAGTTCATTTTTTTTTCTCATTAATGTACACACATAGTTACATAGTTAGTCAGGTTGAAAAAAGACACAAGTCCATCCAGTTCAACCATAAAAAAAAAAAAAAAATATATCGTACAATCCAATAGACCCAATTCTATACCCACAGTTGATCCAGAGGAAGGCAAAAAACCCCAGCAGAGCATGCTCCAATTTGCTACAGCAGGGGAAAAAATTCCTTCCTGATCCCCCAAGAGGCAATCGGATTTTCCCTGGATCAACTTTACCTATAAATGCTAGTACCCAGTTATATTATGTACATTTAGGAAAGAATCCAGGCCTTTCTTAAAGCAATCTACTGAGCTGGCCAGAACCACCTCTGGCAGGAGTCTATTCCACATATTCACACAGCACCCCATATTGACAGAAAAACACAGAATTATTGACATTTTTACAGATTTATTAAAAAAGAAAAATTGAAATATCACATGGTCCTAAGTATTCAGACCCTTGACTCAGTATTTAGTAGAAGCACCCTTTTGATCTAATACAGCTATGAGTCTTTTTGGGAAAGATGCAACAAGTTTTTTACACCTGAATTTGGGAATCCTCTGCCATTCCTCCTTGCAGATCCTCTCCAGTTCTGTCAGGTTGGATGGTAAACGTTAGTGGACAGCCATTTTTAGGTCTCTCCAGAGATGCTCAATTGGGTTTAAGTCAGGGCTCTGGCTGGGCCATTCAAGAACAGTCATGGAGTTGTTGTGAAGCCAGTCCTTCGTTATTTTAGCTGTGTGCTTAGGGTCATTGTCTTGTTGGAAGGTAAACCTTCGGCCCAGTCTGAGGTCCTGAGCACTCTGGAGAAGATTTTCGTGCAGGATATCCCTGTACTTGGCCGCATTCATCTTTCCCTCGATTGCAACCAGTCGTCCTGTCCCTGCAGCTGAAAAACACCCCTACAGCTCCCCCGATAGCTCAGTTTGGCCGGATGGCCAGCTCTAGGAAGGGTTCTGTTCATCCCAAACGTCTTCTATTTAAGGATTATGGAGGCCATTGTGCTCTTAGGAACCTTAAGTGCAGCAGAAATTTCTTTGTAACCTTGGCCAGATCTGTGCCTTGCCACAATTCTGTCTCTGAGCTCTTCAGGCAGTTCCTTTGACCTCATGATTCTCATTTGCTCTGATATGCACTGTGAGCTGTAAGGTCTTATATAGACAGGTGTGTGGCTTTCCTAATCAAGCCCAATCAGTATAATCAAACATAGCTGGACTCAAATGAAGATGTAGAACCATCTCAAGGATGATCAGAAGAAATGGACAGCACCTGAGTTAAATATAGTGTCGCAGCAAAGGGTCTGAATACTTAGGACCATGTGATATTTCAGTTTTTCTTTTTTAATAAATCTGCAAAAATGTCAACAATTCTGTGTGTTTCTGTCAATATGGGGTGCTGTGTGTACATTAATGAGGAAAAAAATGAACTTAAAGGATTTTAGCAAATGGCTGCAATATTACAAAGAATGAAAAATTTAAGGGGGTCTGAATACTTTCCGTTCCCACTGTATATGCAATAGCTTGGAGGCATCCGAAATATCCACTTTAGATAGCCACGCACCAACTCCTATACTAACAATGCATTGTATAGCTTGATCGACAGAAGCATATTTGAGTGGAATCAAGGAGCAGACAGTTGAAGCTGAAGTTTATTGGAAAATTTACCTTTAACAAGCCCAATAAGGCTATCTCTCCAAGAATGAAATGGGGGTACAGGGAAAGGTCTGATGATGAAACCTCTATCTAGCTCCGTTTGCAACAGAGTGTCAATAGCCTCAGTGTCAGTGGTGGCAGACAGCAAATTTTTACCCTCGTGGGTGGCATGTGGTAGGGTGATGAGACCAGTGTGAAACCAGAACGAAAAAACGGAAAATTGTATACTCACCTTTCCGTAATTTTCCTTTCCTGTCGTATCTTCATGGCAGCATACACTTTGGGTTGTGACTCCGCCCCTCACAACCTGATAGGACGACATAGCTATAAGTTGTAAAGATGGCCCCTGCCCCAGTATTCTCCGTATATATCACCTCAGATGGGTGGGAGATTGTATGCTGCCATGAAGATACGACAGGAAAGGAAAATTACGGAAAGGTGAGTATACAATTTTCTGTTTTCCTGTCGCATCATGGCAGCATACACTTTGGGGAGTAACTCGCAAATTCTGGGTGGGAATTCAAACTAAGTTTATTAACAAAGAATAGAAGAATTGACCTGGATAACGGATCTCCCGAAATCCACTGTGGATAAGCAGGCGGAATCCACCTTGTAATGTGACATAAAGGTGCTCCTGGAAGACCAGGTGGCCGCTCTGCAAATTGTCTCCGCCGAGACTCGACAATATGCTGCCCAGGAGGTTGCCACTGCCCTAGTGGAGTGTGCCCTTAAGCCCTCAGGTACTTGATGATTGCTTAGTGAGTAGGCCTTTTTGATGGTCTTCACCAGCCATGACGCAATTGTGCGTGAGGATGCCGCTTAACCGCTCTTGAATCCATGCGGAATGATTAGGAGACTTTCGGTCTACCTGATGGATCTGGTAGCTGAAAGATACTGCAGGACATTACCCTTGACGTCCAGAGGGTGAGGGTCGCCTTGTTCCGTACTGAGGGCCGGAAGGTTAATCTCCTGGTTGAAGTGAAAGGACGAGGATACCTTGGGGATGAACCGGTCCGAAGGTTTCAAGACTAACCTGTCTGGCAATACAATCAGATATGGATCACTGGCCATTAAGGCTTGCATCTCTGACACCCTCTTAGCCGATGTTATGGCTATCAGGAATGAGACTTTCAGCATCAGATCCTATAAGGATATGTTCTCATTAGGAAAAAACGGCTCCTTAGATAAAGCTTCCAGTACGACTGAGAGGTCCCAGACTGGGAAGGAAGGTTTTCTAGGCGGCCTCAGCTTTAGACAGGCCCTTTGAAACTGAACCACAAGGGGATCTTGTGCCCATCTGATTCCTGTCAAGGCGGACAGGGCCGAGACTTGGACCTTTAAGGTACTTGAACTAAGGCCCTTCTCTAGGCCTAACTGAAAAAACTCCAGGACCTGTGACACCGAAGGTGAGGATGGGTTCCAACCTTGCTGTTGAGCGAAGGCGGTAAACTTCTCCCAGACTCGTCTGTAAGTACTATTCATGGTAGGCCTCCTGGCCTGGAGAAGGATATCCACCACCCTCTGGGAACAGCCTTGCTCTAGGTACCTAGCCCTTTCAGTCTCCAAGCCATCAAATGTAGCTTCTCTGGGTTCGGGTGAAGAAGATGACCTTGGGAGAGTAGGTCTGGTGACAACGGAAGGGGCAGGGGATCTGCCGTATTCAGCTGCATCAGAGTGGTAAACCATGGCCTCCTCGGCCAGAAGGGAATCACTGCCACCACCAGTGCCGATGACTCCTTGAGCCTCAGGAGAAACCTCGCTATGAGAGGAGTTGGAGGGAAGATGTATCCCAGCTGGAAGTTCCAGGGGTGCAGGAGACAATCAGTCCCCTCCGCCGAAGGGAATGGTATTCTTGATAGGAATCTCCGGCATTTCGCATTCTCTGGGGTTGCCGCCAGGTCTATCTCTGGTGAACCCCAAGTCCGGGATATGAGGGCGTAGGCCTGTGGGTTCAGAGACCACTCGTGGTTGGAGGTGAAATTCCTGCTCAGCGAGTCGGCCAGCACATTCTGGACTCCCGGAACATAGATTGCCCTTAGGCTTAACAGGTTCACTTGTGCCCACTCTAGGACAGGACGGACCTCCTGCATCATGGACCTGCTTCTGGTGCCCCCCTGCCTGTTGACATAGGCAACCGCAACCTTGTTGTCCATTCTCAGAAGAACATGTCTTCCTCTCAAGAGGGAGCTGAAGGACAGGAGCGCCTGGAGTGCTGCTCTCATTTCTAACACATTTGACACTGTGTCCTGTGCCCTGAATGGCCAGCGGCCTTGAGCCGCAAAGTGCTGATGGTGAGCTCCCCACCCCTGCAGACTGGCATCTGAGGTCACCGTCTCCTGGTGAGGGGTTGATAATGTTCTTGCACCTTCTTAAGTTGCGAGGATGAGTCCACCACAGCAATGATTGCTTCACCTCCTGAGGGATGTGAATCGACTGGGACATTGAAATCCCGTTCCACTGGCGCAGGAAGGAAATCTGGAAAGGCCTCGAGTTCCACTGCGCCCACTGAACCATCGGAATGGTGGATGCCAAAGAGCCCAGGATACTGAGGCATGTTCTGGCTGGTAGCCTCTTGGCCGAGATAGCCTTCTTCACCTTCTGAATCAGGGGAGGAATCTTCTCCTCTGGAAGCTCCACCGTGTTCTCTCTCGTGTCCAGCTCGGCCCCTAAAAAGACCATTCTCTGAGTGGGATGGATACTGCTTTTCTCCCAGTTTATCAACCACCCTAGAGACTGTAAGGTGGAGACCAGGATTCCTCGATGCTGAATGAGAGATTCCTTGTTGTCCGAGAGAAGCAGGATGTCGTCCAGGTAATGGTGGACTCTCAATCCCCTCTCTCTCAAGTGGGCTATCACGGGCAATAGGACTTTCGTGAATGTCCTGGGTGCGGTGGAGATTCCAAAAGGAAGACTTCGGAATTGGAAGTGCAAGCTGTTTATCGTAAACCGGAGGAATCTCTGGAACTCTGCGTGAATCGGGATATGTAAGTATGCGTCTCGAAGATCGATTGAGAGCATCCAGTCTCCCCGATTTATCGCCTGGAGAATTGATTGAAGGCTCTCCATCCTGAATGTTTCTACCCGAATTGACCGGTTGAGTTTCTTTAGGTCCAGGACGGGACGAAAGTCCCCTGACTTTTTCCTTACCAGGAAGAGTGGAGAATAGAAACCTTGACCTCTTTGAGATGGTGAGACCTCCACTATTGCTTGTTTCCTTAGCAGGTCCTGGATATACTGGACGAAGGACAGCCTTTTCTCTCTGGAAGGAGGAAGTTTGGTTGCGCAGAAGTGACCCCTTGGGGGGCGGTTCTTGAACGACCACCTGTGCCTGACCCGGATGGTGGATACTGTCCATGGATCTTTTATCAATTCCGCCCAAACCAACTTGAAACTTGTGAGCCTGGCACCCACTACCGCTGGTTGGGCGGGCATACCTTCAAAAAGGTTTCTGTTCATTGGAGGTCGGGGTCTTGGTTTTTTGGAATTTGGGGAAGGACATCTGAGGGTTCTTCCAAGTTCTCCTGTACTCCTTTCCAGGTCTATAGGATTTTGCATCCCTGTATCTTTCCGAGAGATTGCGCTTGAAGGGAGGCGCTCTTTGCTGTTTTGGTCTTCTGTCTGAAGGGATAAGACCAGACTTCCCACCTGTCACTTTGGATATTGCTGTATCCAGCTTTGCGCCAAAGAGGTTAATTCCATCATATGGAATCCTGCACCAGTTGGACTTTGAGGCCGGGTCGGCTGACCAGGGTTTAAGCCACAACGCCCTCCTGGCCATTACCGTGGCTAACATAGATCTTGAAGCGGACCTAATGGTATCCACCGAGGCTTCCGCCATGAAGTCCCCTGCGAGACTGAGTTCCTGTAGGGCTTTAACGATCTGGTCTTGATCTGCGCCTTCAGCCACGAGTTTCGCGGTGTTTGCAGACCACCCAGAAATAGCTTTCCCGATGGCGGCCAGTGCCACTGCTGGTCTGCAGGCACCCCCTGTGAAAACGTAAGCCCTTTTAAGGTCCGTATCCACCTTTCTGTCCAGGACATCCCTGAACGTCACTGCGTCCTCAATGGGAAGCGTCACATGCCTGGCTAGGCGCATCAAAGAGGCATCCACCACTGGAGGAGAAACCAGGGGAGATACCCTGGGTTCTTTTAGAGGATACAACTTGGTAAGCCTGTTAGAGAGACTAATTTTCTTCTTTGGATTCTGCCATTCATCTTTAATAAGCTCATCCAGTTCCTCTATGAAAGGAAAGGCTTCAGGCACTTTCTTGAGATTTGGAAAATACTTCCTTTGTTTCTGTTGTACCTCTTCAGGTTCTTCCCAGTTAATCGCTTCCTTGACCGATTTCACAAAGGGGCCTATGAGCGAAAAATCAAAGCCTGCTGCCGCCTCCAGTTCTTCCTCATCTGACGGGAATTCTTGTTCCCTAGATGTACTGGGATGGGATGGAGAGGTGCTTAGGGCTGTAACCTCCACGTCTGGAGTTGAGATATGCGTAGCAGGGACTCCGGTAGGCTCTACAGTGACAGTTCTTTCTCTCTGGTGGCTTAGTCCATGCATTTGCGGCAGGCTAATCTGTCTGGTAGGGCTGTGGCCCCGCATACCCAGCAAGCATTCCCTGCCGGCCGGGAGGGATGTGCAGGAGACTGACGTCTACGTGCAGGGGATCTCCTGTGATAGGAACGCCTATGCCTGGAGTAGGAACGACTCCTCCTACGCCTTCCTCTGTGGGCTGAGCGACTTCTGCCACGTGAGCGGCTTCGCCTATGGCTGGAGCGGCTTCTCCTGCGAGAGGTCTCTCTTCATCTTGATTTTGACGACCTTGATGACCTGGTAGGGCTGACCAATTAGGCAGCATTAGTACGATCCTGCTCTCTTTTTCAATCTTCACTACTTACCATGGAAATCCCCCCCCCCTTTACCTATTGGGCTGATGGTGATCTGCTGGGGCAGCGGTCTCCATGGAAAGGAAAACTGTGATAGACCTGGCAGAGATATAGGCAGGTATAAACATGCAGTCAGCCAAACACAGGTACCAGAAGAAAGGAGAAACCACTTACCCCAAGGGGGAAACGCCAGAAGGAAAAACAGAGCTGATAAAGCAGTCAGGGTGTCTTCAGGAATCAGAGGCATCATATAATGACAGATCATGGCTTTTAAAAGGACCGCCATGGCCACCGAGGTCACGACCCGCCCGCACATGCTCAGTAGTGGCGCGCCCCGCTCTGCGCCATCTTGGAACCTGGCAAACCGACCAGGCCGCCCTGAGAGCGCGCACCGCGCATGCGCGGAAGTGCCGAGACGCCCGCCGAGCCAGGGGGAGACACAGGGGGATTACAGCACCCAGAAAAACACACAGAAGGAATGAAAGAGTGTAATGGAGGCCGCTGCACACAACTAAGCCTATTTAAGGCTTATACTGGAGCCACAACATACCCCTGAGATCACCAGAGTGGGGTTCTTTCCATCTAGCTCATTTAGAGGCTGTACAGGTATTAGACCCAGGAGAGGCTAGAACCTGGCTGGGGCGAATTCGGTAAGGGGGTGCTTCTGACATCTTCAGTCCTTCAGGTGAGGAAAAATAAGAGAATACTGGGGCGGGGGCCATCTTTACAACTTATAGCTATGTGGTCCTATCAGGTTGTGAGGGGCGGAGTCACAACCCAAAGTGTATGCTGCCATGATGCGACAGGAAAACCATGTACTAAGCATGAGCAAAGGAGATGGATGCACGGCCCGATAAAAGTACAGAAAATGGAAAGAATTTCCCCAAGCGGTTTTGTATTGCAGCAAAAGAGTCCAAAATGATTTATAAAAATTGTTTATTACAAAAATAATTTACAGAAGCATAGCTGTCTGTTAAAACATGAGCTCTGTGACGAAGGCTGGCAAGCATACATAATATGCATATTGACACAGCTGTACAGTTGAAATTAAAACATGGCATGATATATAGAGAATCATACTGGGGTTTTCCCAGTATGATTCTCCTAAAGGATTAGGCCCAAAGGGAATCCTCCTTTGGGAGTAGGTGATTTCCCGTGAGGTAAACATACACCATAAATTTAGAATTGAATGTATTTTTATAGATATATTCCTTTTTCAGTTTTTGCAGCCTGAAATTTGGGCCTCCCTTTTTCTCTGCTTGGGTGCCCTTATGGGATTTTATCCAGTGGTCCCTGTATGTGGTGAAAGGCTTGTCTCTTTAGTGAAATAATCTTCGCGCCAAAAACAACTAGTAATAAATATAAATAATAAGATGTATTAATTGCTGCTCCCCTGAAAGAATAAAAGTGACTCCAAATAGCATAAATAACAAAAAAGGAGGCGCTGTTCATGTGCCACAGTGATCATGAACCTGTGCTTAACATATTAGACAAATATGATGCTAATGAAATGCACATACAGGAGGTCCCCGAGTTATGAACCTCTGACTTGCGAACGACTCCTACTTATGAACGGTAGGCGGCGTGACGTTCTGCACATGCGCGGCCACTTTTTGAACGACGGGCACATCAGAAAACATCGGAAAACATTGGAAAACGACGTCTGCGCATGCGCGGCTACTTGACAGAACATTGGAAAACATTGGAAAGTGACGTCTCTGCCGTTCTGCGCATGCTCTTCTGACTTATGAACAAATCCGACTTAAGAACAAACCGGCAGTCCCTAACTTGTTCATAACTCAGGGACTGCCTGTATGTGAAAAAAAAAAAAAAATCAAAATAGTCTCAAAAAAGTTTAAGCAATCTTTTTTTTTTTTTTTTTTAAACAATAGATTTTTATTGAATTTCACTTTGTACATTACAGAGCATTCAATATAGACATTTCGTAAGATTATACAAGGTGATTATGCATATACAACACTTACTACCTAAATAATCAAGAATATACAACATGTATTCAAGCTACCGATTGGATTATATGTTTGACCTCTATAAGAGGTACAGCCTGTCACCCCATTTGGGTTCACACTGTGACTAGGCTTATTGCTGGTTAACCGCATAGTAGCTTGCCATGGGTCCTATGAAGGATCCTGAACGGTGGAACATGCCCCTGTTGAAGACCCCCTTGGTCGAAACGCGTCGGACGATCTCCCCTTCCTTACGCTGCTTAGATTTTATTTTAATTGTGATCACTTTTATCCATTTTTTGTATGGTATTTTTAGAAATAAAAATCCCTGGTTTACCTGCACTATGCAGAAGCTTTTTATTTTTTATTTGCATATTATCCCGATGCAAGAAACTGCCTTCCAGTAGCCCTACTTCCATCACGGGGTCTGGATCAAATCTGTCCCCGGCTTCTCCTTGGAACACATCCTTGAGGTCTATTGGCTGATATCCAGTTGGCAGCCCTTCCTGATGTTTCTTCACCCCACCAGAGAAGTCGAGAAGTGAGACAGAGGTTCCACCGTTCCGGATATCGTTTTCCAGCCTAGGTTTGGCTCCATGCACCATTGACTCCATGTCATATGACAGTGGAGTCCACGTCATCTGGTAAGAGTACCCATCTTATCTTACTTCCTGATGTTTTCATTCTGATGCCCCATATCGAGATGTTGGTTTACAGCTACGGAAGTTCTGTACCCCGTTGTTGACTCACAGTCACAGATCCACACCGTGCACCATTGACTTTATTTTCTAGTTTCACATCATTTTTTGGTCCATACCAGTTCCTCTTAATAATTTGAGTTTGGAATCATCCATTTACCATATGTGGACACTTTATACTGTGTTTGTTCATTTCATTTCACTTATGGTTTTTGTACATATGCTTTACTGTTCAGTACAGCATCTCTTACTTAATTGTTTCACTACACCCTAACTTCCTAATACTTCTTAGCGCTGCATTTTTTTCCCATTTGCATTATAGTATAGTTGAGCATTGGGGAGGCCAACGCCGCCTAGATGTTTAGGTTTATAAAGCTGTGCTATCGCGATCCTCGTTTTTTTTCCACCCCATATGAATTTTTAAAGTAGTTTATCTATGTGTATAAAGAATTGTTGGGGGATAGGGATGGGTACGGTCCTGAAAACATAGGGAAGTTTGGGCATAACTTGCATTTGATATGCAGCTATCCTCCCCAGCCACGTGAGCGGGAGCTTACTTATTTGATTTAGTTCCGCTTCCACTTTAAGCAAGAGTGGAGGGAAATTGCAAGAGTAGACGTTGGTGGAGGAGGAGGCTAGCTGCACACCCAGATATGTGATTGAGGGCGGGTCCCAGTTGCAAGGAAAAATTTCCTTTAGTCTTGAATTTGTTTTTTCAGGCATGTTGATGGTTAATGCAAAGCATTTGCTAGTGTTGACCTTGTAGTAGGAAACATTTCCAAACTTACGTAAGAGGGAGTTAATAGCAGGTAAGGATGCAAGTGGATTAGTAAATGTTAAGATAATGTCATCAGCGAAGAGCCCTATTTTATGGGATTCGTGACCGGTGTCGATGCCCTCTATCGCAGCATCGCCTCTTACATAGTGGCTCTATAATCAAGGAGAAGATTATCGGTGAGAGTGGGCATCCCTGCCGGGTACCATTAGATAACCTGAAGGGGTCTGAGAGCAACGTGGAAGTATAGATTTGTGCTGTGGGGTTCGTATATAAAGACATGATGGCTGAGTGGATCAGGCCCGAGATGCCAAACTTGTGCAAGGTCCTAGACAGGTAACCCCAGTGGACCCTGTCGAAGGCCTTTTCCGCATCTAAGGCCAGGAATATGCTGGGTACCTTTTTGGTTTCAGCTAGACATGTGCACACTGAAATATTTTGTTTCGGAATTTCGTTTTCGTCTGAAAAATAAATTTATTTAGTTACTCCCGAAATTCGTTTTTATTTATTTTGTTTTTCGTTAAAAGTTGCATTCGTCGGAAAATCCAAATTAAGGTTGAATCTGTCATTGAAGGCTTATGGTGTCTGTCGAATGTTCAAAGAAGATTCGACAGAGCAGCTAAACTGTACTGTTTACCTGCTCCGTCGAATCTTCTTAGAACTTTCAACAGACACCATAAGCCAAAGTACGTGTGTACTTAGTTCTAGCTATTTTACTGCTCCTCCTCTTTGGTTACAATCAGCCAATAACATTCATCATCATCATTATTTTTATTTATCTTTTCTCCCCTACGTCGAATCTTTTCTCCCCTACGTCGAATCTTTTCTCCCCTACGTCGAATCTTTTTCCCCTATGTCGAATCTTTTTTCCCCTACGTCGAATCTTTTCTCTCTGTCAAATCTTTTCTCTCTATGTAGAATAATCTTGGACGGATAGAGTTAAGGTTAGGCACATTTGACCACAGGTTTGATGGACACAGATTGTTATTGTCATCATCATGTCGAATCTCCTATCTATATCGAACTGTTGTAGCAACGAAAATGAAAATAAAGCATTTGTTTATGTCGGATCTTTCGTTTTTCGGATTCTGCACTTTCGTTATCGTTTGTTAAAACGATAACGAAAATACTTGAAATTCGGACGAAAATGCATTCGGAGGAAAACGAATGCACAGGTCTAGTTTCAGCCAATCTCAGGAGATTCAACATACGTCTGGTTCCATCCGGCGCCTGCCTGCTTTTGACAAAACCGACCTGATCCAATCCTATAAGGGAAGGGGTGATGTCTTTTAATCTATTCGCTAGGATTTTAGCATATATTTTGAGGTCCGAATTCAAGAGGGATATGGGCCTAAAGTTTTGGGGGTTCGATGTGTCCTTGCCATTTTTCGGTATTGTGACTATAATAGCTTGTAGCATCTCTCTGGGGAAGCTGCCTGATGTGGCCGCTATATTGAAAACTTTAACTAGTGCAGGGGTGAGAGTCTGGGAAAGTGCCTTGTAATACTCGGTGGAAAATCCGTCCGCACCAGGCGATTTATGCATGGGTAGAGATGCAATTACTGTTTCTACTTCTTGGTGGGTAATAGGGGAGTTTAGTTTTTGGAGTGACGATTTGTCCACCGAAGGTAGGCGAATTCCTTTAAGGAACTCGTCTATCTCCTTGGTTGTGGGCTGGTGCGTTGTGGGGTCATTGTTAAGATTATACAGGGATTCGTAGTATTCTTTAAATACATTAGCTATGTCTTTGGGGTTGTGAAATACAGTGTTGTTGAGGTGATGCTTAATGTGAGCGATGTTCGAGCGTGCCTGTTTTTTCTTGAGTTGGGCAGCTAACAATTTTCCCGAGCGGTTATTCTGGGAGTAGTAAGTAAGTTTTAGCTTTTTAAAGTACGTTTCGTAATCTGCTCTTAGTTCCTGTCTAAGTTCCTCCCGGCAGGTTGTAAGCCGGGAGAGGACCTCGTTAGTTCTGGTACTGGGATTTTTGTGTTTCAGTTCTAGGTCTGCTATAGTGTCATGGAGTTGTGACATACGTTTCCTTTTTTTTTTCCTCTCTCTAGAAGCAATCTGAATGAGGACACCTCGAGCAAAGGCCTTATGAGCACACCATATCGTCATTGGGGAGCATTCCTCATTATCGTTAAAGTTAAAATACTCAGTCACTTTTTCTGCTATTTCATCCCGAATTTTGGGTTGCGATAGGAGAAATGTGTTATTGCGCCACAGCGGTTTTTGAGCGGTTTTGCTGCCATCCACAACCTCAATTGTCACAGGAGCGTGATCAGACCAGGTGATGTTATGGATGTCAACAGTCTGGACCTTCTGTAGCGTGTACATATCCGTAAGGAAAAAGTCTATTCTAGCATAGCTGTTGTGGACTGCAGAGAAGTGCGTATAGTCTCTTTCGGTGGACCTAAGGCAGCGCCAGGGATCAAAAAGCCGTTCCTCATGACAGAGGGCTCCCAAAGAGGGCCTCTGCCTAAGAGCCACAGAAGAAGTGTCCCACTCCGCATTCATAACCATATTAAAATTGCCACAGATAATTAAACTACCTTTCTGCATCTTTTTTGCCATTGTGAATACTTTACGAATAAATTTGAGAGATCTCACATTAGGTGCATACAGATTTACCAGGGTATAGGTGACATGGTCCATTTCAGCTACTAAGATGAGAAAGCGACCACGCGGATCAGCATGTACCTGCAAGAGAGAAAAGGTTAATCTGTCCCTGATAGCTATTAGTACTCCATTCTTCTTAGTGTTGTTGTTGGCTGTATATACTTGCTGAAATTTGGGATGTGAGCATTTCGGTGGTTTCCTGCTGGAGAAGTGAGTCTCTTGCGCACATAGGATGTCGCAGTTCGCTTCCATGGCAGTTTTCCAAAGGGCTCTTCTTTTGTAGGGACTGTTCAGGCCTCTGACATTAAAGGTCATTAGTATAAGATTCATGCAGGTGGTAGAAGGTGCGGCTATGCCATCTGGTGGTGGAAACGGGCATTGAAGGTGACGTAGGTGGTGTGTCCAGTGTGTAGGGAGCTCCCCGCAGCCCCGCCCCATGCTGATCAGACAAACTTGTGGTGTCAGGAACCATAAAAACTTGAACTGGTGAGATCTTATAACGTATAGATCGCATCAAACTTGGAGAACATGTTACGGACAATATCTCGTAACTTGATTTGGGGTATTAGAGTATATAGTCAAAAAGAAGAGTAAAAAAAAAGAAAACAGCCGAACAACGGGCGGTTGATCCTTGAGCATTACACTCGCTATGCAGGGTGAAGGCACAAAGATTAGGGTATATCTGGTATACCGGGTGCATTAAGAGTAGGTTGGAGGCTTGGAGAGGTAGTACAAGCCCGGATGAGGTGGTTACTTGGTTCTTCTTTGCCGGTTGAGGGTGCTGTTCCTCCCGTGTAGAGGGTCAGGGTCTGCTAGCTCACCATTCTCAGGCAGCAGTTTCCATTTGCGGAGGAGCTCCAGGCCTTTATCAAGTGATGTGATTGCATGCGATTCGTTATGCATATCCACAATTAGCTTGGCTGGGAAGCCCCATTTATAGATGACTTTATGGTTACGTAGGATTTTGGTAATTGGCACCAGATTGTGCCATGCTGTAAGAGTTGCTTGGGACAGGTCAGCATACAATGCAATCCCGGTAAAAGGGTCAGGTAGAGCAGGGTGTTATCTTACGTACCTCATCAGTTGGTCTTTGATATGGTAGAAGTGGATGCATGCAATAACATCCCTGGGGATCTGGGCAGGTAGGAAGGATGGCTTCGGAAGTCTGTGGGCCCTGTCAATCGTTTAATCCGCAGGTCCTAGTGCTGGGAGGGCCGTTATCATGAGTTTTTGAAGATAAGCCATGAGTTCAGCCGGCTTGACCGACTCAGGGACACCTCTGAATTTGATGTTGTTCCTGCGGGCCCTGTCTTCGATGTCGGCCATTTTAAGTTGCATGGTTTTGATCTCTTCCTCAACATCAAAGTGTGCATCCACTAGCTCGTTATGTGCCAATGTGAATTCCTCCATTTTTTCTCCACATGTGTCACTCTGGTAGTTACTGCTGCCACTTCACGTTTGGTGGTCTGCATAAATGCTGCCATATCGCACTGGAGGGCCCCTCTTAGTGTTTGTAACATCTCCTTCATGGTGGTGTCTAAGATGGGCTGCCCTGAGGTGGGGAAGGCATCTAGCTTCTGTGTGTAAGCAGAGGATTCCTCCATATCTCCCCCCTCTATTCCTGAGCTATCCCGGGTCCCATCCTCTTCCCCAATCCTCCTTTTCTGCTTTGCAGGGCTACTAAATGGGGAGGATGGCAACGGATGGTCACTGGCATTTGACTCACCCGAGGATGGCACTGGATGGCTGTGTGGCTGTGCTGTGGAGGCTGTTGAGCGGCTCTCCGCGCCGGCGCCATCTTGGAAATCTCGGGCCGTGCTGAGGGGATAGAAATCTGTTAATTTCCGCGGTCCTCCTCTCTCCTTTTGTTTGGCCATCGCTGCCGCTGTGTGCCCCACGTCCTAAGGAGACGGTAGATGTACTTTTGGGGTGTTGTAATGCGCTGTGAGCCGCTTAATGTCGCCCGTTGTAGCAGAGCTTAGGTGTCACACATCCATCAGCTCTGGCTGCCGGCTCCGCCCCCCTTTAAGCAATCTTAAACATCCAGTGACAGAAACTTCTTGCTGTGTGATATTGATAAGGTGCAATCCTTCACTAAGACATCTTAAAAAAAATGACACCCAAAGTGCAAAGATAATTAAAGATAATCAAAGATAATTAAAAAGAAAGTCAGATATCGCTTTGGCAGGATAATGCCTGCTCCCATATCGATATGACAGGAGTAGTATGGTACCTCTTCCCTGTAGTTAAAGGCAGGATATAGAAAACGAATGGAAAGCATCCATAGTGTAATGCTTATCCTGCCTTTACCTACGAGGAAGAGGTACCATACTACTCCTGTCATATCGATATGGGAGAAGGCATTATCCTGTGGGTCGTTACCACTTTTAGATCATTGTGCAATATTATGATACATGTACATGTGGTTTTTTGTCTTGGTTTCCCATTTGGGAATCTTTTTTTTTGTACAATCTTTATTTAGAAACATTTTAGTAAAGAACTACATACAAATCAGTTATACAAAAACCGTATTGAATTAGGCGAACGCCCAGAAAACACATAGACATGTATAACCTATCTAGAAAATAGAGGAGAGCGTAACAAAATACGTAGAAATTATGCCTTGATACTTGCCAGTACATGTAACTTTTTCCTGGACTTAAGATGGCAGTGCATTTTGTGATCAGTATCCCTAGAATTGTCTATTGTTAACCAAGGGAGGAAAGGCTGGCACGTAGCCAGCTCCACTTCTCCCGAGGTTTTTGTATGTTTGAAAGGATAGGGGGTATCCCTCCTGTGGGAGTCCAGGAGAGGGGGGCCATACTGCCTTCATCAACCGCACCCGACCCACCACTTTAGCAGGGAAAGCCTGCGGCAGTCTCTTGTTGCTGGGAGGGGGATACAAAGGCCCACCCCAAAAAGGGGGCCTCCCTCCTCACAGCTAGCCACTATGACCATAAGTCCAGTTGGAGCAAGAGGTAAAGCAAAGAACTACAACCTGGTAACAAGGAGGCATTAGGTAGTAAAAAGGCAAAAGATAATAAGAGAGAGAGAGAAGAGATTAGAAGAGGGGAAAGGAAAGAGAAGGGGGGAGGGTGGAGGGTGAGGAAAGGGGGTGGAGCATACCTGTGGTTCAAAGTAGTCTTTTAATTCTGCACCGAGCGATCCTCATCAGGGTCAAGCCACCTCCAGATGAAGCAGGGGTAAGGGGTGTCTTTCAATGGACAATATTGCCACTTTCTATACGAGATCTAAGGGACGGTTCTGCTAGCTCCAGTAGTGCCAAGTCTCCATTTGGGAATCTTTTAAATTGCCTTAAAATTCCCACTTAGAGGTATTTACAATTTTCATATATACAGGGATGATGGCAATTTACACGCCAAGCTGCATGAGTCTATAAATTTCAGCAGAAGAGAAGCTATCTTTTCATACCTGAATGAAGCAGCTTTACCTACTTTGACTGCCAAGGAAAAGGAGATGTTATTGGCCCCAATCTCTCCAGAGGAACTAGCTATAGCAGTGGCTTCCACTCAAAATGGGAAAACATCAGGTCCAGATGGCCTAACCTTCTTACAAAGCATTTTTGCCCCAACTTTCTCCTTTCTTTGTGGAGGCATTTAATTCTCTTTTAGAAGGCCTTGTTATAACTAGGGCTTCAATTTCCGAAATCCCAAAGCCTAAAAAGACTCTCTGCTCTGTGCTAGCTATAAGTCAATATCCCTGCTGAACTGTGATCTACAACTTTTTTCTAAAATCCTGACCAACCGTCTCAGCCCCATTTTACAGTGGATCATTACCCCGGACCAAGTGGAGTTTATCCCTACAGGGGAAGTAAGGAACAACAAAATTCGTACACTTAACGTTATCTCTTGGGCCAAGCATATGTCCACCTCTTTAGTTTTACTGTTAACAGACGCTGAAAAGGCCTTTGACAGGGTGGATTCAACGTTTCTGGAAGCTGTCCTTACACTGATAGGACGATCCTATGTGTCTATGGATCCAGGCACTTTATGCCACGCCATCTGCCACGGTTTGGGGGGTTTTTTTTATAATCAAAATTTTTTATTTTTATCATAGACTTCACCATCTCAGTTCAATATTATACACATTCTTGTATTTCACAGTTTACATTAAGATACACAGGGATTAACATTACAAGAAAAAACTAAGTACGAAGCTATCTTGTCAAAAGTTTACCAGTTATACTATCCTTTCCCCTCCCCCCTAAAAAAAAGAGAAAAAAAAAAAAAGTTATTAATTCCCCCCCCCCCCCCCCCCCCCCCCCGCCATCCCTGGGGTAAGTCTGCTCTATCCCTTCCCACTCCATTCCTTCTACTTTAAATCATGTATTCTCCTACTATACCCTCCTGTGTCAAAAAAAAAAAAAGAAGGACAAACCACACCCTACCCCACCCCACCACCCCACAAAGAGGTCACTGTTGGCCATGGTGTCTGTTCATTTTAGTGACAAAAAAAAAGAAAAAATGGGGATTGTGCCATGTTATTAAATATTGATTATCCATAATTGTGTATATAACGGCCTTCGTGGCCTAATTCCCCAACTCTAAGTGACACTCCAAAAAAAGAGGAAAATGGAATGATACCCTCTCCTACTTCCACGTGTTTACCAAAACCTCATATAATATAAGAGGCCTCTAATGGCCATAGTGTTAAAAATAATTATACCATGTGATAAAGATATTATCAACCTTATTGCATATGAACAAACTTCTTGACCCACTCCTCCCCCCCACTTTGAGTGCCAAACCCTCCACCCACCTTCCCATCCCCCCTCACTACTTCCACATGACTTGACTCTCTCTCTCTCCTCGTTAGGGGCAGGCAACTCACTCCACACTATCTAAGCAGGAAAAAATTGGCGGCGAGGCCGAAGGGAGAGAAGGAGGGGAAAAAGAGAGAAAAAAAAAAAAACATAAATCAATCCTGGTCAAGGTTCGACTCTTTATTCCTCTATGGCTAAAACCATAAGCAGCTATACTAGGGGCCTTATGGATCCACTACCCCCCCACCTTCCCATTCCCCATCTCAGATGCACACTGTATCTAGCCTGCCCATATCTTCTCTAAATTCCCCTTTTTGGTCCCTCACTACTTGAGTCCATCTTTCAGCTTCCATTATCCAGTTAACCTCCTTTTTCCAGAAATCTAGTGTTGGGCAGGCAATCTGTTTCCAAAATCTTGGGCAGGCAATCTGTTTCCACGGTTTGGGTTAATAACACTGATTCCTCCCCTTTCCTAGTTTGTAATGGCACCCAAAAGGGTTATTCTTTGTCTCCTCTGATTTTTGTACTTACGTTTAAAGCTTTTGTGCAACACATCTGCAAACACCCTGACATTACTGGTCTCAGAGCCTGTGGTTACCATCACAAAGTTACTGTTAATACAGATATTGACCTTTGCCCATAAGGCATAGATTTGTAATAAATACCAAGAAAGTTCTTATAAGATTGTCACCAGGTTAAGGCCTGCATCCCCAGTGTTTGGAAAAGCAGCTCTCCTCTGACTGATATTCAGGAAATGGAGGACCTTACGGCTCCTTTGGGAAAAAGACTGGCCTGAAGTTGTATTGTGCCCTCATCCCTAATATACAAATACAACCAAGTACCCTCTAGGGTTGGCACTATCAAAGATTGTCAATGTTGAATAAAAAATAAAATTTATTCGACTCCTAGAACCTCCAAACTGCGCACCAATTTCTGTCTTGGCCTTTCTATGGCTCCCTCATAAACTTCCCCCCATCCTTAGCCCTCTTATTCACCACAGTCTGAAACCCTGGGACTCAGTTTCCTACTTTGGCAGCCTCATGTCCCTCTTCTATCCACTCCTTCCCCTTCCCAATAATTCCTTATTTCCACTGGGATTTGACCAACCGGACTCTTTCTCCTGGTGGTCGACCCACATATTCACTGAGGTCCTCTTCCTTTCGACCTGCACTCTCCTCCTCCTGGTCCTCCTTCCAGGAAACCCATGAGGCGCCGCCCGCTGAATTTTTTCACTATGCCCAACTACACCATTGGGTGTCTTCACTGAGACACATTTGCCTCCATTCTCCTGGCTCCCCAGGCACCATCTCGAGGATTTATTCCTCCCTTAATGATATAGACCCCCCCTGCAGCAGCATCTTACAAGTTGCAGTGGGAGCACAACCTGGAGGTTTCTATCGACCAAGAGGAGTGGAGCAGAGCCTGGTCTTCCATAGACTAGTGCTCCTTTAAAACGGCTACACTAGAAGCTGCATACAAAGTTCCTGGCCCAGATAGTGAGCTTGAACCTATCTTATAATGACAGGTGCTTCAGAGGTTGTGGTCAACAAGGGGATTTTGTTCATACCTGGTGGTCTTGCCCTCGTCTGACGGGGTTCTGGTCCAGGGTGTTTGGGCTTTTCTACTCCTTGTTCCACATAAAAATTTGCAAGGATGTTAAAGTGGCCCTATTGCATTGCCCGATTCAGGATTTGTTCCCATATCTATTAATAGCCACTAAGCAGGCTATTGCCAGAGCTTGGAAAAAGCCCTCTGCTTTGTTTGCCATGGTGAAGAGCATCTTGACTGACCTCATGATCAATGAAAAAATGTCTAGCATTCTATATGACTCTCATTCAAAATTTCTGACCTGGTGGTCTTATGCTCTCCCCACCCTACATCCAAATAGCCTGGGCCTCTCCGAATTCCCTACATATGAACTTCCCCAGCCTGCGGGATTCCTCCCTTCCCCCTCTCCTTCCCCTCCTTCTCTTTCTCTTCCCCCCCTTCTTTATTTTCCTCTTTTTCACTTTTCTCATTTCCTTGCACATTGAGATTCGGCAATGGTTTGCCCTTTCCATAGTACGGCCATTTGTCTGTGGATCTAGGGCATTTTGGTGGACCTGCGGTCAATGCTGCTAGGTCATAATTTCTGCATTTACCCCACTGTGATATTAAACAGTGAATGTTTCTAGTCATCTTGTTATTTTTGTTTACTCATATAGACCCCCTGGCCTGGAGATCCAGTAGACCTACACATGTCTTACCTCTAGTTGCTTATTAGTGCACCTGAACCATGGGCTCCCTTAGTAGGCCTTCGAGACCTAGGCGAAATATGTGGACCTACGGCTTATAACCCTAGGTCGCTCAGGGAATGTTGTGTATTTCTAAAATACCTAGTTAATAATATCCTTGCCCATGTCATTGTGATATGTTTGAGGTACTGTATCCCTGCATGGGTGAGTGACTGTTTTGTTATTGAGCTTTTTTTTTGCAATAAAAATGATTGTACCAAAAAATAACATTCATTGTTCCAAAAAAGTTTTAAAACACATATCTGAAAATACACATGGTGCGGCAAAATAAGTACAAATATTATAATAATAAAATGTACAAAAAGTACAAATGCCGCTAAATGTTAAAACCAAGAATGGATATGCCAGTGCTTCCACCATGAAAGCTGCCAGCCATCAGACCATGAGAGACAGCCCCCGGTGTTGGACTACAGAGATCACCCTAAGAAGGACTGAAGAGCCAATCCTCCTGTTAGAGGTACTGGAGAGAGACAGCTTGTTATGATAGAGGTGGATTATGTAACTATGTATAGAGGGCCAAGTAAGATCAGCTTGGAGCAACAAACTGATGTGGGTCCCCTCAGACGCAAAAGAATTCCTGAATACGCGTAATATGCCTCATAAGAATGGTGTAGGGCTTGAACAGCAGGTAGCTCGCATGCATGGCATCTGGACAGTACCACGGTGGCCCTTGGGGACAAGACCTCTGAAAAAAAACAGAACTGGTTTTACTTGAATGACTTTAAGTACTATTCCAGATAAATTTAATGGCTGTGAGTCCTTGATTGCTGCTTACTTGGACGATAGTCCCCTTACATTTTTATCCCTCACGTGTCAGGGATGTGATGGGGAGCTGTATGGGACAATATTTTGAACCTTGATGGATCCCTTCTTATTGCCATTTCATCTTTTCTTCCCCTACCCAGTCCTCCATAACATTGTTGTCTCTTTTCCCCCTCCTTCCCTCTGTTAGGTACCTGGTAGTTGAGCCCGACTGGTAGAAGAAGACCTCTCTTACAGCGCTGGTTCAGGAGCCACTGGAGTGGGAACAGTGGTCTCTTGAGCACAGTGGGTAGGAGTGCCTGGTGCGGGTTCTTGCGGGGGCTGGCACAGGAACTGAGAAGAAGTCCCTCCGGGATGGCTGGGCTAAAGATGCTGGCAGACTGAAGTGGATCAGTAGGCAGGCTGGTAGGTGGTATAGCAGCAGCAGAACCTTGAGCTGGATAAGCAGGCTGGGAGGCAGCGTCACAGGACACAGGCAAAAGCAGAGTCAGACAGTCCGTTTGGCAGGAGATCAGGCAGGTATTGGCAGAAGGATAATTGCAGAGTAGGCAGGCAGGCAGGTGTTTGACAACGGGTCACAAGAGGTTAAGCAGGGTCAGGCAAGCCGGGCCGGATTGGAGATAGCAGAATGGTCAAATGTAGCCCGGTCAATAACAGATAGAACAGCAGGCAGGATACAGGAACACAGGTGCAGAGCTGCAGATGAACAGCACCTCATGGGTGCAACTGACAGTCTTTTAACAAGCCCTTGGTGCCAAACAGTGCTAGCTCGCACGGGCGTGCGCAGAGGCGCGTCTGCGCCCCCTCGGTGGAGAATTCAACTACAACGCCCTGGACAAGCCCCATGTGCGCACGCACGCATATTCGCCTGACGGGCACCGGCACGTCCCTGACATTGCCCCCTCCCAACGGGCAGCCTCCGGATGCCCAGGTAACCCTTTTTTCAGGGTGAGCAGAAAAATAAGCATGAATCAAACGTTTAGCGTGAATGTTGCTGTCAGGTTCCCATGAATTATTTTCTGGACCATACCCCTTCCATTTTATCAAAAACTGTACTTGCCCCAGTCTTTTCCTGCAATCGAGGATGGCCTCCACCTCATACTCCTCATTTCCGTCCACCAAGACAGGTTCGGGGACCCTGGTACCCCTATCAGGAAAAGGATCAGGCACGGCAGGCTTTAGCAGCGACACATGAAATACACGGTGAATTTTAAATGAATCAGGTAAACACAGTTCATAGGATACTTCATTAATCTTCCTTTTTACCGGGAAAGGCCCAATAAACTTAGGAGCAAACTCCTTGGAAGGACAAGTCAATTTAATATTATTGGTAGACAGCCATACCTTATCGCCCAGCTGAAGGTTTAGATCCCCTCTTCTTTTTTGATCGAAGCTCCTTTTACTGTCTGCTTGTGCCTTTGATACCGCTTCCTGTAATATCTGGTTATTGTGGCTGAGAAACTGCAATTTGTCCTGGACCGCTGGAACTGAGGATTCTGGAAGAAAATCAGGTAAAAAGGATAAATGAAAACCATAATTGGCAAAGAAGGGAGACTGACCGGTGGCAGAGTGGCTGGCATTGTTATAAGCGAATTCCGCTAGGGGCAGCAGGGATACCCAATCATCTTGTACAAAAGATGTAAAACACCTAATGTATTGATCCAAAGTCTGATTTGTCCTTTCCGTTTGCCCGTTAGTTTGGGGATGATATGCTGAGGACAGGGCTAGTTCAGTCTTCAGGATCTCACACAGGGCCTTCCAGAAGGGTGAAGTAAACTGCATCCCCCTATCAGACACTATTTTTGCAGGAACTCCGTGCAGCCTGACAATCTCCTTGATGAACACACGGGCCGTCTCAACAAAAGAAGGTGTCCCCTTTAAGGGTACGAAATGGGCCATCTTAGACAGGCGGTCGACGACCACAAAGATCGCTGAACATCCCTCAGAGCATGGTAGTTCAACTATAAAGTCCATTGCTATCATCCTCCAGGGTCTATCTGGTACTGGCAAGGGCCTCAACAGTCCCCAGGCTCAGTTCCTTGTGGTTTTATTCTGGATACAAACAGGGCAAGAGCTGACATACTTCCTGCAAAACTCCTTCAGATTAGGCCACCAGAACGTGCGTTGCACGAGTTCAAGAGTTTTACGAACCCCAAAATGTCCTGCAAGTGGATGGTCGTGAAGTAGGGTCAGCACCTTGACTCGAAACATTCTCTGGAACAAATATTTGACTTCCTCTCCACAATAATCCATCTCGGGGTGTTAAGGTGAATCCTTGGAGACTTGAAGGTTCTGGGGATGCCTCTCTGATCAGAGACAGGAGATCCGTCTGAAGAAGTAAGAAGTTGTTTGCAGGCAGAATGGTGTCAGGTACAGAAAAGTCTTTAGGGTTATCGAACATGCGCGATAGCATGTCTGGTTTTATGTTCTTGGTTCCTGGCTGGTATGTGATGTGGAAACAGAAACGTGTAAAGAATAAGGCCCATCGAGCTTGTCGAGGTTTCAGTCGTTTGGCAGATCTTAAATACTCTAAATTTTTGCGATCGGTATATATTCGTACCGGATGGACCGCGTCCTCTAACAGATACCTCCACTCCTCCAATGCTGTCTTGATAGCGAGTAGTTCCCGATCACCCACGTCATAATTCCATTCAGCCGGCGAGAGTTTTTCAAGAAAAGAATCCCACGGGATGCATCAGGTCCTTGTTGCCCTGCCGTTGGGAGATGACTGCTCCCACGGCCACTTCGGAAGCATCAACCTCTAGGATAAAGGGTAAAGATGGGTCAGGATGACTGAGGATCGGAGCTGAAGTGAAGCGCCTTTTTAATTTTTCAAAGGCCTCCTGAGCCTCTGGGCTCCAGTGAAAACGACAGTTCTGCTTGGTTAGTTGCGGAAAACCCCTTAATGAATTTCCTGTAGAAATTTGCAAACCCGATGAAGCGCTGCACGCCCTTCTTGTCCAGGGGAACTGGCCAATCTAGCACGGCAGACACCTTCTGAGGGTCCATTTTGATGCCAGTTGGGGAGATCACTAACCCCAAAAACTGAATGTTCTTTTGTTCAAATTCGCACTTCTCTGCTTTAGCGTACAGCCCGTGCAAATGAAGACGACCCAAGACTCTGCGAACATGCTCCCGATGTTGACTAAGTGACCTAGAGAAAATCAAAATGTCATCCAGATAAACGATTACAAAGATGTCCAGGAAGTCTCTGAATACATCTTGATCAGATGTTGGAATGTGGCAGGAGCATTACATAGGCCAAAGGGCATGACTAAATACTCATAGTGCCCGAAACGGGTCCGGAAAGCCGTCTTCCACTCATCCCCGGCCCGGATGCGGACCAAATTGTAGGCTCCTCTTAAATCCAGTTTGGTGAAGATGGTGGCAGATCTCAACTTCTGAAACAGTTCAGGTATCAGGGGCAACGGGTAGCGGTTCTTAACCGTGACTTTGTTTAGCTCCCGATAGTCCACACATGGACGAAGAGTCTGATCTTTCTTGGAGACGAAAAATATTCCGGCACCAGCTGGAGAGGTAGAAGGTCGAATAAATCCTTTTTCGAGATTTTCGTTGATGTACAGCTTAAGCGCTTCTTGCTCTTTTTCAGATAACGGGAAAATGCGCCCGAAAGGAATCTCGGCCCCAGGAAGCAGCTCAATTGGGCAATCATAGGGACCATGGGGTGGCAAGGAGTCTGCTCCCTTCTTACTGAACACATCCGCAAACTCCCGGTAGGCCTCCGGAATGGTTTTGAGTAGATCCTGATCAATGTCCATACAAAGTAAAATGGCAGCAGATTTGGAGGGTTCAGGTAAGCAATGTCTTTGACAGTAGGGTGACAGAAACTTGACTTCACCGGTGGTCCAGTTGATGTGGGGGTTATGGGCCTGGAGCCAGGGCATGCCCAGAATGATCAGAAACAATGGAGAGGAGATAACGTCCAAGGTTAGGATTTCTTTATGCTGGGACAAACTGATGACAGGCAGAGGAAGGGTTTCTTGAGAGACTTGTCCAGATCTTATGTGGGACCCATCGGCCAGAAAAACTGAAAGTTTATGTGTTTTGTTTTTCAGGGGAAGATCTTGTTGAGTGGCAAAGGCAGAGTCAATAAAGCAGCTACATGCCCCGGAGTTAATAATGGAGTTGACTTGTATTGTCCTTCCCTGGAGCTGTAACGAAAGAGGGAGAGCAAGTTGAGTTGCATTGGCGGTCAAAGCAGATAAACTGGCCGGGTTAGAAGAGAAACACTTACGGATCTTGGCTGGGCAGTTGTTCACATAGTGGCCTGCTCCACCACAATAAAGACAAAGGTTTAGCTGGCGTCTGCGTGCCCGTTCTTCTGGAGACAGAGTGGAACGCATTAGTCCTAGCTGCATTGGTTCAGGAACATCAGGTATTGGGGTGGCTGGGTTTGAGCAGACGGGAGGTAAGTATCGGGAAGCAGGAGCCGGAACTTTTGCGGTCATCCACATGGGGCGTGTTTGCTGGGAGGAACGTTCAGACCGGCGTTTCACGGAGGCGTCGGTCAATCTGAATCGTTAGGGCAATAAGCTCCTCAAGGGTATCAGGCATACCAACCCGAGCAAGTTCATCCTTCAGGCTCTCGGACAAACCCATGCGGAACTGATGGCGTAAAGCTGCATTGTTCCATTGAGTGTCCGCGCTCCAGAGTCGGAAGTCCGTGACATAGTCCTCGGCCGGTCTGCGGCCTTGCTGGAGCGCGAACAGAGCTGACTCTGCTGTGGCAGTCCGCTGAGGATCCTCGTACAGTTGGGCCATGGCTTCGAAGAAGGAAGGCAAGGACTGGATCTGTACAGAGTCAGTTTCAAGCAAGCAGTGAGCCCAAGTCTGGGGTTCTCCCTGTAGGAGGGATATAACAAATCCCACTTTAGTAGCCTCTAAAGAAAAAGTCCATGGCTGTAGGGCAAAATAAAGACATGCGCTGCGGAAGGCCCGGAACTTGGTTCGGTCCCCAGAAAATCTTTCTGGGATGGGGACCCTTGGTTCAGGTGGAAGCATTACCACAGAGGGGGATGAAACAGTCTGTGTTGGGGCAGCCGCTGAGGCACAAGCCACAGCTCCAGGACCACTGAGGTTCAGGACTTGTCCCTCCAGTCTGGTGTAGCTATCTTGTAAGGTCTTCACGGCCTGGGTGAGTGCCGCTAAGTGCGTACAGATCTCCTTAAGGGGAGAGGTCTCTCCAGCAGGCTCAGTCATGGCTGTTCGTACTGTTAGGTACCTGGTAGTTGAGCCCGACTGGTAGAAGAAGACCTCTCTTTCCTGGTTCAGGAGTCACTGGAGTGGGAACAGTGGTCTCTTGAGCACAGTGGGTAGGAGTGCCTGGTGCGGGTTCTTGTGGGGGCCGGCACAGGAGCTGAGAAGAAGTCCCTCCGGGATGGCTGGGCTGCAGATGCTGGCAGTCTGAAGCGGATCAGTAGGCAGGCCGGTAGGTGGTATAGCAGCAGCAGAACCTGGAGCTGGATAAGCAGGCTGGGAAGCAGCGTCACAGGACACAGCAGAGTCAGACAGTCTGTTTGGCAGGAGAGCAGGCAGGTATTGGCAGAAGGATAATCGCAGAGTAGTCAGGCAGGCAGGCAGGTGTTCGACAATGGGTCACAAGAGGTTAAGCAGGGTCAGGCAAGCTGGGTCGGATTGGAGATAGCAGAATGGTCAAATGTAGCCGGGTCAATAACAGATACAACAGCAGGCAGGATACAGGAACACAGGTGCAGAGCTGCAGACGAGCAGCACCTCATGGGTGCAACTGACACTCTTTTAAAGAGCCCTTGACCCCAAACAGCGCTAGTGCGCATGGGCACGCGCACGTGCGTACGGCACCCCCTGGTGGAGAACTCAACTGCAATGCCCTGGACAAGCCCCGTGTGCGCACGCGCACACACATGTTCGCCCGACGGGCACCGGCATGTCCCTGACACCCTCTCATCCTTTTTTTTTTCTTCCCCTCTCTCTTAACAAACTGAGCCCCCTGGGCGGTGGACCATGACCACAAGACTGGGGTATCTTCCAAGCTATGGATCTTTTTCTTTCTCAAATAAAAACCAGGAGACACCTACACACTGGAAATATATCTTTGTTTCACTATTTGTACTTTATAATGTATGTGGAAGCTCAGGTTGCAGTAAAAAACAGGCACTTTTCTCCTGCCAGTAAATGCCAATGACAGGAAAAAATTGCCAGTTAAAAATATGGCTGTGACTCTTGGCTCGAAACTGTGCATACACAGTTTTAGTCCGGAGTCAGCTGAGACCATCCGTGCCTCTTGTGCGGGTCTGAGGGACAGGAGCAAGGCAAGTCGGGAGCGGGGCGGTCAGTGCTGTTTGGACAGGAGTGGACTGAAGGGAACACCTGGTGTGGAGAGAGACTGTCACTGTGACTCAGGAGGGGATGCATCGTGACGGTGAGGTGTCATCATCTGTGCTGCTGTACACTGCTGTCAGTGTCACTGTGAGAGTCAATTTCATGTGCGTGTGCCTACCCATTCTAAAATGTTGCCCTCCTGAATCCTGTCCCTGAGCTTACTTATATCGAAAATAAAATAAGAAATATGATTTTTGCCTTAATAGCTACCTTAAATCATATTGATAATTGCATAATGTACTTGTTTGTAGCCTAAATACTGAGATTTGCACTTAAAATTGTAATTTTGTAACTTTTGGAAATGCCAGTAAAAACTTAGCTGTGCCAGTAAATTTTAGGTGTTGTGTCACTAAATTTCAATATGGTAGATTGGCAACACTGGGTTACATTGAGTTGTATAAGCCAACAAATGCCTTCTAACCTGCACAATTATTGTGCTTCTTGCTCTGTTCTTCCAGAATAATTTGATTCGTAGACTGTTTTTCTGTAAAATGTACAGAAGTGCACTTTCTGAGTGCTCCTTTCTTTAAATAAGAGATGTTTAAAAAAAAAAAATTCCCAATGGGGTGACTTGTGGAGAGAGGCAGCACCCTCCGTCCTCTACACATTCTTCAATAACCACATTGATGTTATGTAGATGCACGATTCTGTTAGCTATTATAATTATAATTAGCTATACAACAGCCTATGCTACATTTTGATGATTGACAACTGTTGTTTACCTTTTGTATGTTGAAAAAACTGAATAAAAAACTATTGATGAAAAAAAAAAAAAAAAAAAATCGGGCAGACTCGAAGGACTACTGTCTTTTTCTACTGTCACTTTTCTATGTTTCTATGTTTACAGACAGAGGCTGAAACGACTGTAGAAGCAGCTTTTTTTTGAGCTTCAGTGTGCATAAGGGCTAAGGCTGAGCTGTTGTTTCAGTTTCCCACCAAAGAGAATACTTGCTTTTGTTACACCAGACCATAACAATTCCTCAAACCTCACGGGTTTAAAAAAAGATAAATAATATTTTGCTAAAATATGTTCTGGCAGATTAACAACCTATTTATATTAGGCTGTAAAAGTTACTCTTCAAGGCCATCTGGTATCTGTATGCTAAGGATCAAACTTTTGCTTTAAAGAGGAAGTTCAGTTTAACGTTACCCTCACATTAATTTTCTAATCCAGGGATTGTCAGCCAGAGCAGTAAAAAAATAGGATCTGAATTTTCTAGATACAGTATTTAGTTTGAGTCCCCTGACATGAGGCGCTTAAAGTGGTTGTAAACCCTTACATATACCCAGTGAAGTGACTGGCCTCCGGTGATACACAGAGATAAAACTGTTATAAAAATAAATAAATATAGCAGAAATCAGACTGTCAGGCATTCTGACCTTGTCCTTCTCATAAACCAATCCTATCTAGTCCTGAACTTGGAAGAAGAATAACTTGGCCTCGAAAAAGGGAAAAAGAAGACTATGAATCACTAAAAGATCCCTGACTGCTATAAAGCGTCACCAGGGAGCGGTTTGCATTAACAGATTAATGCCCCGTACACACGGTCGGACTTTGTTCGGACATTCCGACAACAAAATCCTAGGATTTTTTCCGACGGATGTTGGCTCAAACTTGTTTTGCATACACACGGTCGCACAAAGTTGTCGGAATTTCCGATCGCCAACAACGCGGTCACGTACACCACGTACGACGAGACTAGGGAAGGCCAGTTCAGAACCAAGCGCGGCACCCTTTGGGCTCCTTTTGCTAATCTCGTGTTAGTAAAAGTTTGGTGAGAGACGATTTGCGCTTTTTCATACTCGTGGTTTTCAGATCGTTTTCTGCCGTTCAGTTTGTGCTTGTGGATTTGTATCTGCTCTTCAGTGCGTGCAAGCAAGTACCATTGACTTGTCAGTGTGTTCTTGTGCGTTTGTTACTGTTTTTCAGGTCGCTCTTCACAGGCCTTGCTGTTCTTCAGTGCGTTCTGCTACTTCGTTCTGAGCAGCCGACCATTTTCTAGCCATGTTGCGTATGCGTACTCCTCGTAGAGTTCGTGCTGTGCGGGGGCTTGGTGTTGGGGTCCTGATCTTGACACAAGTCCAGTCCATGAACAGGGTGGGGAGGAGTTCATGGACCAAGAATTGGATGCTTCAGCGTGACCAGTTCTCTCATATGCCTTTGCTCTGTGAGATCCGTGAGAATAATCCTGATGATTTCAGGAACTTTCTCAGGATGACGGATCCCGTATTTCACCGTCTGCTGGCTTTGCTGACCCCCTATATCAGCAGGCAGGATACCTGCATGAGGCAAGCCATCGCTCCGGAGCAGAGGCTCGTCTCTACCCTGCGGTACTTGGCGACGGGGAGAAGTCTGCAGGACTTGAAGTTCTCGACAGGCATCTCCCCCCAGGCTCTGGGTATCATTATCCCAGAGACCTGTTCTGCCATCATCCAGGTCCTGCAGAAGGAGTATATGAAGGACTTAAGAGCCTAAAATGGAATACAACTTCAATAATAGCATGTTACAGTTTAGCAATAGGACTGGCTGACACTGCTATGCTTTCAATTGCACATTCATTTATTCCTCTGCGGATTCTGAAGAACCCCTTCTCTCCCCAGGACTCCCTCCAGCTGGACTAAAAATATCACATTTTATTGTATTTAATGTTTGCTAATATCTTGTTTTTCTTTCCTCATTCCCTAATTACCATGATTGGAATATGCTGTGAATGTCCCCTTTGTCCTCATGCATGCTGGATTTTTATGTAATTAATTTTTTAGGTCCTTCATACAGATTGTCCTTCACTAACCTCCCCAGCATGCTCTACGGGCCCTATATTCACCTCATGTAGTCACTTAAAACAATGTATTTTATCAGCTCCATAGTAGTGCTTTACCCCAAACACCCCCTAAAATGTTTTGAAATGTTATTTTAGCTTTAAATTCAGGCAGAGTGGCAGAGGCTTTTTTTTTTGTGGTGTCCCCAAATCATTTTTAGTAACCCTCCCTCCCCCAACTACTAAGTCAGCTGATCCCAATTCTCTATCTATCCTCAATCATCTATCTGATGACTTTGCTTATCCCATACACACTACACCCATCTCTTTAGTGGTCAGATTTATGGATGAATTCCCCAAAGCATGTAGTGCAAGGGCCTGCCTGTATACTTTCAAATGGTACTGTTTAAACTTTTTAGATCCTATTATTATCTTGATAGGTAATAGCAGAATGTCCAAATGTGCTCAAATGTGTACAGTGTGTATTTATATCTTTGTATTATGACACTTCTTACCTGTCCAGTGGGCTGCCAATAGTGTAACTAAGGAGGGGCTGTTCCAAGTAATACCCTGTATTTAGGCATTCATCTCTCAATGAAGTGGAGAGGGTTACCTGTCTAATGTTAGAAATGGCCCATGAGAGGGGGGGAGAGGGAATATGATAGGTGTACCTTATACTTTGGTATTGTTAAATTCCCCTTAATAAATGCTATCTAGAGGTTGCCCCAGAATGTTTGTGCCTAATCTGCTTGCTATGTTTCTGAGCAAAAATATAAATTTTTATTTTTTTTCCTCAACAGTTTCCTTCTATGCCACAGGAATGGCAGACTGTGGCCTCCCACTTTGCCCAGCGGTGGGACTTTCCTAACTGCGGAGGGGAAATTGATAGGAAACACATCCACATCATCCCACCACCCAACTCGGGGTCGTACTATTTCAACTATAAGGGGTTCAATAGTATTGTGATGTTGGCGGTGGTGTCGGCTAATTACGACTTCTTGTATGTGGATGTGGGGAAGAATGGCCGGATGTCCGATGGTGGAGTCATCGCCCAGACGGAGTTCTACAGGCGTCTCCAGAATGGCAGCTTGGACTTGCCAGCTCCAGAGGACAATGTGGAAGGACTCCCATTCGTGTTCGTTGCTGATGAAGCGTTTGCGCTGGGGGACCATCTTATGCGGCCATTCCCGATGAGGCCCTCACCCCGGAACAGAGGGTTTTTAATTACCGGCTGGCCAGAGCCCGAAGAGTGGTGGAGAACACATTTGGAATCCTGGCCAGCCGGTTCCGCCTATTTCTGACACCTATCCATATGGCGGAGTATAAACTTAATCATATAATCATGGCGTGCTGTATTCTCCATAACTTTTTACGGAAACATTCGGGCAACTATGCTGGCTCAGTTGGGCCTGAGGCCGGAGTGATACCTGAAACAACACTGACGGCGCTTGAAAGCGGCCGTCCTGGCTTGCCCTCCCTGAGTGCCCGTGATGTCCGGTTACGATACCTGGAGTTCTTTGCGGGTAGGGGGGCCATCAATATGCCTGCAAATTTGTGAAGCCTTTTTCAAATAAAAAAGCAAAAAAAAGAAATTCTTTGTGGACATTTACTGCTTGTGTTTGTTTTAGCTGACCCTGACAGAAATGTGTTGAGTCCAGAAAATGGCGTGATTGTGTAACCTTATATAAAGCACTGTTGGCTGTTATTTACTAAAGGCGTATACACTTTTTATACTACAAGTGCTCTTGAAACTGCAATGAAAATGCTCTTGTAGTGCAAAGAGGATTTGCCCTTAGGAAATAACCACCATTTTCTCAGAAAACAGCAATTACATCTCCACAAAAGTGTTGTAGCGTTGAGACAATAATCCACACATTCTTGATTAACAAACTTTTTAATACCTGCACAATCACATGTGCATTTAGAAACGGTTTTTAAAACAAACCAACATGTTTGTTGTATAACAATTTTTGGGGTAGCATTATCAAAAATAGAAATGTCCATTTACGATTAAAGAGGCCTGTGTAAAACCAACAAGAAAGACAAAAAACTTGAACTTACAAAATTCACATTTGGTAAAACTTGAAGGCAATATCAGACATGAGTATTTAGGAACTGTGTTTGATATTGCATTCAGATGGGGTGAAGTCACCCCTTGAAAAGCCAAATTTGGAAGATGCACACCAATTTACGAATGTCAACATGTGCTAGCTGCCATCACGGGGGATCAAGGGACGTGTTTTGTGGGAGCAAGCCCTTCCTCACCGCTACTTTATTATTGAGTAGGGATGAGCTTCGAGTTCGAGTCGAACTCATGTTCGACTCGAACATTGGCTGTTCGCAAGTTCGCCGAACAGCGAACAATTTGGGGTGTTCGCGGCAAATTCGAATGCCGCGGAATACCCTTTAAAAGTCTATGGGAGAAATCAAAAGTGCTAATTTTAAAGGCTTATATGCAAGTTATTGTCATAAAAAAAGTTTGGGGACCAGGGTCCTGCCCCAGGGGACATGGATCAATGCAAAAAAAAGTTTTAAAAACGGCCGTTTTTTTCAGGAGCAGTGATTTTAATAATGCTTAAAGTCAAACAATAAAAGTGTAATATTCCTTTAAATTTCGTAGCAGGGGGGTGTCTATAGTATGCCTGTAAAGGGGTGCATGTTTCCCGTGTTTAGAACAGTCTAACAGCAAAATGACATTTCAAAGGAAAAAACCCATTTAAACCTACTTGCGGCTATTGCATTGCCGACAATACACATAGAAGTTCATTGATAAAAACGGCATGGGAATTCCCCACAGGGGAACCCCGAACCAAAATTAAAAATTAAAAATGACGTGGGAGTCCCCCTAAATTCCATACCAGGCCCTTCAGGTCTGGTATGGATATTAAGTGGAACCCCGCGCCAAAATTTAAAAAAAAATGACGTGGGGTTCCCCCTAAATTCCATACCTGACCCTCATCCGAGCACCCTGGCCGGTGGTTGTGGGGGTCTGCGGGCGGGGGGCTTATCGGAATCTGGAAGCCCCCTTTAACAAGGGGACCCCAAGATCCCGGCCCCCCCCCCTGTGTGAAATGGTAAGGGGGCACTTACCCCTACCATTTCACTAAAAAACTGTCAAAAATGTTAAAAATGACAAGAGACAGTTTTTGACAATTCCTTTATTTAAATGCTTCTTCTTTCTTCTATCTTCCTTCATTTTCTTCTTCTTCTGGTTCTTCTAGTTCTTCCTCCGGCATTCTCGTCCAGCATCTCCTCAGCGGCGTCTTCTATCTTCTTCTCCTCGGGCCGCTCCACACCCATGGCATGGGGGGAGGCTCCCGCTCTTCTCTTCGTTTTCTTCTCTTCTTCCTTCTTCTCTTCTTCTCTTCTTCTCTTCTTCATTTTCTTCTCCGGCCCGCTCCGCATCCATGCTGGCATGGAGGGAGGCTCCCGCTGTGTGACGGCGTCTCCTCGTCTGACGGTTCTTAAATAATGGGGGGTGGGGCCACCCAGTGACCCCGCCCCCCTCTGACGCACGGGACATGACGGGACTTCCCTGTGGCATTCCCCGTGACGTCACAGGGAAGTCCCGTCAAGTCACCGTGCGTCAGAGGGGGGCGGGGTCACCGGGTGGCCCCGCCCCCCGTTATTTAAGAACCGTCAGACGAGGAGATGCCGTCACACAGCGGGAGCCTCCCTCCATGCCAGCATGGGTGCTGAGCGGCCCGGAGAAGAGAATGAAGAAGAGAAGAAGAGAAGAAGGAAGAAGAGAAGAAAACGAAGAGAAGAGCGGGAGCCTCCCCCCATGCCATGGGTGCGGAGCGGCCCGAGGAGAAGAAGATAGAAGACACCGCGGAGGAGATGTTGGACGTGAATGCCGGAGGAAGAACCAGAAGAGCCAGAAGAACCAGAAGAAGAAGATGAAGGAAGATAGAAGAAAGAAGAAGCATTTAAATAAAGGAATTGTCAAAAACTGTCTCTTGTCATTTTTAACATTTTTGACAGTTTTTTAGTGAAATTGTAGGGGTAAGTACCCCCTTACCATTTCACACAGTGGGGGGCGGGATCTGGGGGTCCCCTTGTTAAAGGGGGCTTCCAGATTCCGATAAGCCCCCCGCCCGCAGACCCCCACAACCACCGGCCAGGGTTGTGGGGATGAGGCCCTTGTCCTCATCAACATGGGGACAAGGTGTTTTGGGGGGCTACCCCAAAGCACCCTCCCAATGTTGAGGGCATGTGGCCTGGTACGGTTCAGGAGGGGGGGCGCACTCTCGTCCACCCCTCTTTTCCTGCGGCCTGCCAGGTTGCGTGCTCGGATAAGGGTCTGGTATGGATTTTTGGGGGGACCCCATTCCGTTTTTTTTTTTTTTTTGGCCGGGGTTCCCCTGTGGGGAATTCCCATGCCGTTTTTATCAATGAACTTCTATGTGTATTGTCGGCAATGCAATAGCCGTGAGTAGTTTTAAATGGGTTTTTTCCTTCGAAATGTCATTTTGCTGTCAGACTGTTCTAAACACGGGAAACATGCGCCCCTTTACAGGCATACTATAGACACCCCCCAGCTACGAAACTTAAAGGGATATTACACTTTTATTGTTTGACTTTAAGCATTATTAAAATCACTGCTCCTGAAAAAACGGCCGTTTTTAAAACTTTTTTTTGCATTGATTCATGTCCCCTGGGGCAGGACCCAGGTCCCCAAACACTTTTTATGACAATAACTTGCATATAAGCCTTTAAAATTAGCACTTTTGATTATTCATGTTCGTGTCCCATAGACTTTACCGGTGTTCGCGCGTTCGAACAAACTTTTTTCCTGTTCGCATGTTCTGGTGCGAACCGAACAGGGGGGTGTTCGGCTCATCCCTATTATTGAGGAAGGGGTTGCACCCCCAAAACGCGTCCATTGATTTCCCGTGATGGCAGATAGCATATGTTGGCACACTGTGTGCATCCTCCAAATTTGGCTTTTCGAAACATTGCAAAAAAATTTAAAACATTGTACCACACAAAAACAAAAGTGATTTTGTGGGGTTTTAAATTCGCCCCAAAACATCAATGATGTTATTATTTTTTTGAATCACATCATTGATTTTTTTCTTGATGTTTTCCAATTCTAAATTACACCCCATGATCTCCCCGATCAGGATCTGGGCACTTTCTGATGTGAAAGGATCTTGATCCCTAACCTCACGATCACCTAAAAAGAGAGAAACCAAACAAAAACAGGTATCAAAAATCTGCCAGCATCTATCTCTTACCTGAGTCTGTGATGGCAGACACTCACCTGTTGTGGTGCCAATTTCCACCACATCTTCTTCCTCCTCCTGCTCCGCTTGTGTTGGGGGTATTTCACCTTCTTCCAGAGGTGGGGGGGTCTCTGGTCTCCTCGGGTGAGGGGTGTCCTCCGAGTCTTTTCTCCCTTATGTAAAACAAAAATGGTATAATTAGCACACAGATATTTGATGGCAGAACTATAAATAGGAAACATTGCTTGGAAGTGGGGTACAATTGTCAATTTTAGCAGAGTTCCAAGATGTCGCTTTTTTATTGTCCTTTGTCAACCTGCAATACTTTACCTGTTTAGTACAAGCTTCACAGATGGAGCCCCCCCTATAGTATACACTGGAGCACCTGTGTGCCCCCCCTAATAAAAATGGTGTTCTTGTGTCCCACACTAGTGCTCCAGTGTCCAGATGTGAAAACAGCTGCTGAGTGTCCTCTCCTTACACAGAATCTAGTTTGCATTTCATTCTAGTAACAAACCCAGATACACAACCAAATATTTTGCATCCAAGTAGGCCCTAAAAAATGTAGGAAAATGCATATGGCCTAAACAATGGTGTTTTAGAGGGCGAAAAAAAAATGTTTGATACGAACGAATAATGGGCCCATGAACATTAAAACTGACATTTTAAACTGTACAATTAAGAAAAGCATATGGAGCAGCACGAACGTAATAAAGACAAAAAGAATAGGAACACAGCACAACTACTTACTTTTTTGCAGCACTCTCCAGATCTTTCGATACTGCTCAGGCTCTCTTAATTTGAGGTCCGACCACCGCTTCCTGAGCTGATCTTTGGATCGTCGTACCCCGAAATTCCTGTGCAGACTTTTGACCACTTTCGCCATGATCTTGGCCTTTCTGATATTGGGGTTGGGGTAAGGCCTATACTTTCCATCATAGTCAGCCCGCTTCAGGATGTCCACCATCTCCAACATCTCCCCAAAGGACATATTTGTGGCCTTAAATCTTCTCCTTCTGGATCGGGACGTTTCTGTCTCTGGGCTTTCCTCCTCCTCGTTGCTATAATTAGCACGCACCTGCTGCGCCAAACAAAAAGGGGCGGGGAATAGACTAGAAAGAACGTCAGGGGTGGGCGGAGTTACACGCATGTGCAGTGTGTTTAAAGCGTAACACACATGCGTATTACGTACGATCTGTGAGCGGAGGAAGGAGCATTGGACGCCCCGATCGTAAGAACGAAGGTAAAAGAAAAACTTGTGCCTATACTGCTTCTAGATTGAGGCCTATATTGTAACAAGATTAGGAGAGTTTTGTCTGACATTAGACTTTGTCTTGTGTTGTGTCTTGCAGTGAACATGAATATCTTATTACAAGATAATGACTTCATGTTAATATTCATTGACATGTTCAGGGAGCTGCCCTGTTTGTGGGAGATCAACCACCCACATTACAGGAACCAAACAAAGAGGAAGGCAGCACTGGATCAATTGTTGAAAATTGTGAAGCAGGTGATCCCCACGGCAGATATCACATATTTGAAGATCTTAATTGGTAGCCTGAGGAGCACATATGTAAGGGAGCGCAAGAAAGTCCAGGATTCGCAGAGATCCGGAGCAGCAGATGACATCTATGTCCCCAGGATGTGGTACTATGACAGGCTGCATTTTCTGGCAGGCCAGACTGAACCCAGGCCATCACTCTCCAGTCCTCCTTCCACGCTTCCTTCCCCCCCCGGCTGAAGCTTCTGACGCCCAACCTGGGCCTTCCAGGCAACAACATGTGGAGGAGCCCAGCTTGAGCCAGGTATAGCATTCCTCTAAATAGTTCAGGTTGTCCAATCAATGATGTTAACTAGATGTTAGTTTGGAGTACTAATTTAGGATTGTGATTGATGATGCAAAAACTAAAACCATGTCCCTTTTACATACACAGGGAAGTCTCAGCCAGGAGGTGGCCGGGCCGAGCCGGCTGCCTGATATGCCGGTCCCTCCCCAACACCTGGAAAGAGAAAGTGGCAGGAGGAGGAGTGCCCTAGAGGAGGCTGCCATAGGCCTCTTTTGGAGGGCTACAGAGGCCCTGGGAGCACCACACACCGTGGAGGAGGACATTGCTGCTATCATTGCCTCTAAAATGCAGAGGATGGAGGAGGGACAACAACTCATATGTGAGTCGCTTAATAAAGGTATGAGGGGCCAAATGACATCTCAGACACACCTTTGCAAACTCACAGATGGTCCTCCTCCTCCTCCTGCAGGTCCTCCTCCTCCTTCTCCTCCAGGTCCTCCCAGTCCTCCTCCTCCTCCAGGTCCTAGTCCTCCTCCTGCCACATCTCCAACAGCACAGCCACAGCCCGGAATGAAGCGTGGAAGGAAGACCAGAAAGTGAGGACCCTGGATCCAGTCTGGTCGGCCAAAAGATGCAGCTTCTTGTGGTACCACAGCCTGGGGACACAGATGTCATCTGCTGCTTTCCGGATCTCTGGGACTTCTGGACCAGACTGGCCTCCCTTACATATGGACTCCTCAGGCCACCAATTTTGATGTTCAAGAATTGATGTCTGCCCTGGGGGTCCCAGGCTTCGCTAATTTCTCATGTTTATCCAGTGTTGCCTCCCTCTTTGTTTGGTTCTGATCCCTTAATAAAGGAATTTTGTTTTGAATTATACTTGCCTATGTGTGTTTTACTTCAAAAAGGACAGTTGGTTTGTGAGGATTCAGGTACATTTCAAAAATACAATGTGAAATTAACAAGGGACACCAACACCAAACAATCTCCTTGAGATTAAATAATAAAAGATATCAATGGTGTTGTGGTAACTTGACACACAAAACACACACAAAAATACTCTGGAGTAAAACTAAAAATAACATTAAACAAAGATCAGCCTTGGAAAAAATACAAACATAAAATCTAAACCAAAAATGGCTTTAAATCAAAAAAAAAAGAAAACAAAAAAAAAAAAAAAATCTGTCAGATGTGACAAATAACAATATATGCAGGGAATCCCAAGAAAAAAACAAAAAAATAAGTTTGTGAGAAGTGTGTGTGAATATGAGCAGCAAAACTACTTAATTCTTGTCACATTATAAAGAAGAAGAGCGTGCGCTGTATTAAACCATTTTTAACATTGCAGCGTGACGAAAGTGCTGTATCCATTGCGAACGCTAATTTTACATGACCGAGCTGTTCCGTGTCGAAATTTCTTCTGAGCATGCGTGGCACTTTGTGCGTCGGAACAGGCCACACGCGGTCGGAATTGACGCAATCGGATTTTGTTGTCGGAAAATTTTATCTCCTGCTCTCAAACTTTGTGTGTCGGAAAATCCGATGGAAAATGTCCGATGGAGCCCACACACGGTCGGAATTTCCGACAACACGCTCCGATCGGACATTTTCCATTGGAAAATCCGACCGTGTGTACGGGGCATTACACTTTTTACTCTGAATCTGGCTCAGCACTCTGGGAAGGACCGATATAGGGATAAAAGCATTAATTAGACAGAATATCCATTCCTGATGAATTTGTCCACTCACTTTGGGGAATGCTGTGGATTTAGAGACAGAAAAGCTCTCCAACTGACTGTTTTTGCCTTTTGGCAAACAAATGAAAATAACCTACAATACTACCCAAGAACATATCCAGGGGGCTAGCACTTAAAACACAGTGCTCCAAATGCCCCTTGCCTAATTATATAGCCCAGTACTTATTTTTGTTAAAATAAATCTTTACAAGACTGCTGGCAACAGTGACTTCCAACACACCCTCAAACCTCCCTAGTTCAAAAATAGGAAGTTTTTTATTGAGAGCATATTGACCCATAGCTCTCAGGGTTCAAGTATCTTGTCAGTGTGGAGTGTGAATTTCACAGCGGTGACCACAGTTCAGTTTTGGAAACACAGGATATTACACTTTCTTTATGAGGGGAGAGAGCACTTGTGATTGTAAGGGGGCTTTTGAATTGAAAACACTATAGTTTGCACTAAACACCACCTCTGCATTACTTGTCAGATGTTACTTCCAGGTCATGATAAATGGTACAGAAGCATTCTGAATGAACTGGAGATAATGATTCCCTACCTCTTTCACGCCCTGTGACAGACTGACTATCAGTGACTCACACACAATGTTGAATTTATGCCCTCTGACTTTTTTTACCTGCATTCCAAAATCAGATGGGCTAGATCTGTCCCTGGTGATCCTTAGCTGAAACCTGACTCCTATATAGAGCTGAAACAAATAAGTGGATTATGTCACCATGGCAGGGCTGCTATGGACATAAGATAATAAACTATGCCTCGCCCCTATGAAGTATAAGCGAGAAATAGAAACCAGAAAATGTGGGACTTTATGGGCACCTTATCAATGAATAACTATGTATAAAGGCTAAATATAATTATTTATTAGAAAATAGTTTTAAAAACATGATAAAACATTGACAGTAATAACCTAGACTACTGTGTGAGTATACCCACCCCCTATACATAGGTAGGGAGCCTCCAAAATATTAACAATAGTGAATGTAAAACATAGTATAGAAGGTCACCAAACGCTGGTAATAAGCATGGGGCTATAGCTGTGGAGGGGTGAGTAGCTTCACGCTAGATGGAAAGAACTGTGCTCAACATGTTTTGCGTTGACGAATAATGCTCCTTCAGGAGTGTGAAGGGTTAATTACAGTTTTAAACCAAACAACGTGGATCAGGGAGAGCGAGGAACAAAGCTGGTGGTAAGCGTGACCCCCATGGGTATACAGATATGGGGATACACGGTAAAAAATTTTTTGTAGAGGGCTAAAAGATGTAGTAGTAACGTGGTTTTAGATCTCCGTGGTATTAAATACAAAAGTTGAATTGTCCAGGAAAAGTGCATCTGTTATGTGTGTCCAATAATTGTATAAAGCCTCTATCTGGAATGCAACTTCTTATTTTTGAACTAGGGAGGTTTGAGAGTGTGTTGGAAGTCACTGTTGTCAGCAGTCTTGTAAAGCTTTATTTTAACAAAAATAAATACTGGCCATATCTTGTTCATACTGCTTTAAGGCAAATGCACAGCCATAGCCCTCCCTTTGGACAACATTGTCCTCTGTGTGTAGCTATGTCTACTCCTCGTTTGCTGACTGCAAAACCATCAACTGAGAATGATCATCGGGACCCTGATGTTATGAGGGATGCTGATAGAGACACCTGATATGATGGGGCACAGGTTCTGTTTAATCTAATGACAGCCTTATACATACTAGAGTTCTCTTTTCACTCCTGCACCACCTCTACACTACTTGTCAGATGTTACTTCCAGGTCATGATTGGTGGTACAGAAGCATTCTGAATGAACTGGAGATAATGATTCCCTACATCTGTCACACCCTGTGACAGACTGACTGTCAGTGACTCACACACAACATTGAATTTATGCCCTCTGACTTTTTTTAACTGCATCCCAAGATCACAAGGGCTAGACCTGGCCCTGGTGATCCTTAGCTGAAACCTGACTCCTATATAGAGCTATAGGGAAGAAAATAGCTTTATAAAAGACGACTTCCCCAGGGGAGGATATCTAGATACACCATCAGGTGTTGGTCCCCTGTGTATTGATGTAGCTGGTGCTGTGAAATGTGAGGCTTCTGGATTGATGGGGAGCTATAACTTGACTGGTCTGTCTTTATAATTAAGCTGTAACTACTGATGTTAGTATAGCTATTATGTGACCATTAGTTAATGGGAAGTCATCACATTGGATTCCATGAGCCACTAGAGGCCCAACTATTTGGCTTCATATGCCGATTGTGGACCCTATATGTTGATCATAGTATTATGTTATCCACTTAAGAAGATCTCTGTGCAAGTGTCAGTGCTTGTCCGGATCAGTGAGACCTTTTCTATACTCCCCCAGTGTGTCCTGAAGAAGCGATCAAGTGAAACGCATAGACGCACAGGGGCTCACTCATTCTTTTATGCTATTCTGTTGAACATCATTATTCTACTTGGGTATATGTAACGTCCTTTCTCTCAGTCCATTCTACTGGCTGTTAGTGGACACATACCTTTTTATACAGTTTTATATTTTTGTATGTTTATATGTTCATATTCAATAAAATATTTTATATGATACCGCTCTTCCAATCTGCCTCTAAAGTACGACTGAGTGGGGGGAAAACAAAAAAAGCTAGACATTAGCAGAGAATCCCACTAAAGTTTATGAGAGGTGAAATCTTGATACTACAGTCTAACAATTTTTAAGGGTAGGTGGACATACAGAGAAGATTTAATAGGGAAAAAAATATGTACAGTGGGGTAAAGGTCATTTTAATACAATTTTGAGGGCAATATGTGAAAGCCACCAATCCTTTAAGCTGTATGTGGTGCTAAAAAAAACAATACCATTTTTGACAGTCAGTGAAACCCTACTCTTTTAAAATTAGTTTGATGTTGCTAGGACTATGAAAGACTTTGGGCACCCTTGGGCACACAGAGAAAAAGGATGAGGCAGGATGCCAGTGCAAACTGTGGGTGTAGGAAGAAATGTATCCCCCATCTACAGCCCACTGTTGCACTCCTGTCCACCATTTGCCTCTGCTCCCATTATCCACAGCTGAGTTCTACCACCCCCATCTCACCTCTGTACCACCATCCACAGCTTACCTCTACATCCCTCCCACCATCCACAGATCACCTTTGCACCCCTCCATCCACCTCTGCACCCTCCATCCACAGCTCACCCCTGCATCCCTGTCCATAGTTCACCCCTGTATCCCCTGTCCAAAGTTGCCTTCTGCGCTCACTGTCAGCTACGCACCTCTGCACCAACATCCACAGTATAGCTCTGCACCCCCATCCACAGCTTACCTCTTACTCCCAGCCCACTTTTACATTCCCCCCGCCCCCCCCCCCCTCCAAAATTCACCTCTGCATCCCTGCCCATAGCTCACCTCTGCATTCCACATGCACAGTACACCTCTGCACTCCATGTTAACAGCATACGTCCACAGCCCTGTCCCTATCACTCTCCTCATCTGTCTCCTATCTTCCAACAGCCAGACCATCTCTTTCAGCAGCTGCAGTGCATGGCTATGGGCTTTTCCACTTTTGTACATGCTTCTGCCTTCTGCCTTCCCTGTAAAGCATAGTAAGAGCTTCTCAGCTGATAAGCCACAATTTCTCCATGGCAGTGAAGTAAGCAATGTGGATGGCAGTGTCAAAGGTGCCTAGCATGGACGCCCTGAAAGGGGGGTTTGGTCCCCCTTACTCCCCGCATCTTTGCCCTAGGTTTTCTGGCATGACAATTATAGGATTTGTATTTTTTTAACTTACATTTAGCTTGGCCTAAATTCAGCAGCAACACCCCAATCTGAATAATTTAAACTTGAAAGAAGGCTTGTTTAGGTAGTTTTGGTTGCAACACCTGATTTTTTTTTATCCAGTGATAATAGGACTGAACTGGAATTTTTGGAAGTAGCAGCCACAACACACCTAAAAGCTAAAGGAAAATTGAATCTTAAAAAGTTAAATGCCCCAAGGTCTTAGATATTGGCCAGTGGCACAACTACTTGAAAGTATAGTTTGTGAGCTTTTTTTACACAGCCATACTGCTTTGTCTTAAAAATGTAATACAAAAACACTTCAGAACCATGACCACATTGCACAACCCCTCCCATCCCCATATCACCAATTTTTTCCAAGATTCAAAATGTAGATTTCAGGTAGTTCATTGGTTGAACTAGATGGACTTGTGTATTTTTTCAACCTAACTATGTAACTATGTTAGGTGTTTTGTAGAAATTGGCTAACATTAGGACAGTACAGGACCACTTGAATAAAGAGCAAATAGAAAGAGACAAGACAGGTTTTGTTCTTGCAATAAAATTAGATGTTATTGTTACTATTGTTGTAGTGTTATCTGAGAAACAATAGCCACAACAAATTGCTCAGAGGCTGGACAGCATGTAAACATATTACAGAGGAACATGCAGGAAGCAACAGGTAGCAGAATCCTATGGTGACAAGCTGCACACACTTTCCTAAATAAGGACTGTGCAAAAATATGACAGGCAGACCTAAACTGACAAGTAGAAGTGCTACCATGTGGAGGTAGAGAAGTAGCTGAAAGAGCCTTTCTCTTCTTACTATTCTCAGGCACAGAGTAGTCAGTTGACTCCAAGTGCTGCTAATGCAACCTTTTTTCCCTCCTCTCCTGCTAATCCTGGCACAGTCCCACAAACTGGCTATGAGGAGTCAGAAAACCTACAGGCAAATGTTATTCCTAGGCCTGGTTGCAGCATGGTCCTTTATATGCATCTCATGCTAAAGCAGAATGAATACATGTTCCAAAATAAACCCCATGTCCATTATCTTACTGCAAGCTTGGCCAAACTGCCAGCTCTGCAGCTGTCCATATTCCAGCCCCTGAAATCACCCCTTTCCCCTAGTTTATGACCTGTTCTACACCACAGTGGCAGGACCTCAGCTGCCAATATTTTGTCCTGAATGTCATCCCCAGCCACCATTATTTTGTCAGAAATCATTCCTGACCTCCACCAGCATGTGAACTAAAGTGAAGAAGCAGGAGGCAGAATAGAAATACTAGGAGGAGGGTTGGGTGCTGGCAATAAGGAGAAAAGGGGGAAGGCTTCAAGGGGGACATTTCACTCCTCCCAAACCCCAAAAAATTGTAAGGGGTGGAGTGAGATTGGCAAATGATGGTCTTTTATGTTTAAATACCTGCACAAGGACCCCGGGAGTCATCTTATTCAAGAAAAGGGACCCCTTTTGGGTGGCCACCCTATTCAATCCAGCATCCCATAGTGGGGTCAAAATGTGTCACTACGGGGAAGTATATAGCTGTTTGGGGTGTTTACAGGAGCCAGTCGGGTAGAGCATAGTTAGTTCTTTTCATTTGGAGTATTGCATACCTGTTTACCTGTGCTCCTAGTTTGGTGTAGATCCGGCGTCAGCATTATATGCTATGGAAGTCTGATGGATAACACATGTGTATGGGACTTGTAATTAAATATATATGTTACTATATATAAATAGGATTTTAAAACCCGGACACTCTTAGCAATGACAGTGCAGAGCTTGCTTCATCCCAGAAAGGGAGAGGAATGTTAAATTATACTCAAGCCACAAACAATATTCAATCTTATATTGATTGTCGTGCAGTGTTCAAACAATTACCGTATTACAAGTATTTAAGAGATGTTCAGGATTATGAAGATAATGTGGTATATGATTGTTCTAATTGGTGAAGCAATCAACATTCAGAAATTAAATCCATTCTGAAAAATCGTAACAGGATGGGGGATAGAAGAGTTAACTTTAGCTCTCCTAATCATTCTGATGAGTAATGACAGGAATGCAGTGGTTACAAAAAAAAGAGGTTTATTAGAGGAAAAAGAAACAGAAGGGAAAAAACTAGGAAACACAAGACAAGAAGGAGAGGTGGCAGCAATAGAACAAAAAGTACTCTCTCCCAGGTGCTATACACAGCGCAGATTGTACAAAAGGAATTCATACAGTATAACAATGTAATCAATCTTTCTGATGTGCAGCAGTCTTCTCATGAAATGTCTTTTCTTTCAAGAGGTCTTTCCTTTTCACCTACTAGTCATTTTGATTTGTTTGGTACTTTGTTGGATGTATGTAGAATTACACAAAACATCCTTTTCAGAAAATATTTTGGGAAGGATGTTTTTGAGGAGGTAATTAATGGAGAGTATGAATAACCAAAAGAGAGAGTCTTTAAAATCTTTTTTATTTCAGGATCAGTGCGCTGGTTTATTGTTAAAACAATTGTACTCTGAAACGAATCAAGGTTTTTGTGGCGAGAAAGCCACTTTTGCTATTAGGGGGACACATAATTTACCCTGCACAGGCTGGAAGTGGGGCTTTCAGGATCTTATAGAACCTTAACCTTACCAATTCAGCTAAAAAAATAAAGGAAGAGCAGCATCATCACAGACCCAATTTAACTAGGGAAAAAAATGAGGCTATCCATAATATCAAGGAAAGACAGGATTTAATAATACGAGAAGCTGATAAGGGTGGAGTGGTCCTGGTTCTGCGATACTGAACAATATAGGCAGGAGGCTATCAGAGAGATAGCCTCCATATTGTTTAAAGTGTTTGTAACCTAAAAAAAAAAAAATGTCCTACCTCTTTAGGGCACGCTAGGGGACATAGTGGTCTTGCAAAATTATATAGTCCTTGCAATGTTGTACAATACCTGGTTGATCCTGGTCCTGTGTTCCTCTCTGTACTCTGACAATGCCTATTATGGCTGTCAATCCATGATAGCGTGGTCAGTTTACAACCCTCCCTCATCAAGTTCTCTGTGCAGTGTCTGTATCTCCCTCTCTCCCCCTCCCTCACTTCCTGTCATTTCTGTGGTCTGTGTGTAAAGCAGCTCTCCTGGCCCTAACCCTCCCCTCCTACCTTCAATGACTGAGCATGTCTCCCTGAGCTGTGCAGACACAAGGTCATAGTGACGTGCACAGAGAGGAATATCAGCCCCTCCCACTGGACGTCCTGTGACCGGCAATGAGAGGATACCATGTGACTGTAAGGAAGCACTCCTATGAAAAGGTACTTAGCAATGTTTTTAAACATAACTAACCACACTGCACTTACTAGTGCACTAAAAAAGAGAGGATCATAGGATTTTATTGATGTGACTTTACAACTACTTTAAATATCCCTTTGTCTCCAACTAGGGTACTATTGATCTGAACACCAATGATTTCCCTAGACTACAGTAAAACCAATAAATCTGTGGAAAGACAAAAATCCTTACAAAAAAAATAAAATCCCTTTGCCATAATAGGGCACCAAAAAAGCTGCATACTTGAGAAAAGGAATTTAATAGATGAAGGCAGCTATTGGAATCAGCTAAACCCAGGGACGTTGCTAGGTCTGCAAAAGATCTGGGGATAGAGCCCATAGCAGCGGTCACCACCCTTTTTGCAGGCGCGGGGGGGGCACGCAGGTGGTAAGCAATTTTTTGCGGGCAATGGCTGGTGTTGGCGCTTCGATCATTACGGCACCATGGTTGATATGGTGTCAGGGTGATATATAATGAAGTGGTTCAACTTACTACTCCTGCCACCAGATGTAGCTTGTTATTTGCCACCGTCGCCTGGTACCAGATGTGGATTGTAGGGATGAGCCGAACACCCCTGGTTTGGTTCACACCAGAACTTGCGAACAGGCAAAAAATTTGTGCCAACACGCGAACACCGCTAAAGTCTATGGAACATGAAAAATCAAAAGTGCTCATTTTAAAGGCTTATATGCAAGTTATTGTCATAAACAGTGTTTGGGGACCTGGGTCCTGCCCCAGGGGACATGTATCAATGCGAAAAAAAGTTTTAAAAATGGACGTTTTTTTCAGGAGCAGTGATTTTAATAATGCTAAAGTGACAACCTGGCAGGCCGCAGGAAAAGGTGAGGACGAGAGATCGCCCCCCCCTCTCCTGAACCATACCAGGCCACATGCCCTCGACATGGGGACAAGGGCCTCATTCCCACAACCCTTGCCCGGTGGTTGTGGGGGTCTGTGGGTGGGCTTATCGGAATCTGGAAGCCCCCTTTAACATGGGGACCTCCAGATCCCAGCCACCTCCTATATGAATGGGTATCAGGAACATTGTACCCCTCCACATTCACCAAAAAAAGTGTAAAAATTGTAAAAATGACAGGAGACAGTTTGGGACAAGTCCTTGTCCCAAAAAAAAAGTGTCCCGCAATGTAACTCCATCTTCAATCACAGCGTCCGACGATCTGAGGAAAAAAAAAAGAAACCGGAAAAAACTCCACCTCGCTGACTGCAGGCTTTTTCCAATGACAGCTGTTATATAGCTGGGGGCGGGACCACCCAATGATGTAAACAGGCGACCCCGCCCCCTTCTGACATCATTTTTCCAGTTTCTTTTTTTTCGGGTCGTCGGACGCTGTGATCGAAGATGGAATTACATCGCGGGACATTTTTTTTTTAATAAAGGACTTGTCCCTTTCTCGTAAGGGGATATGCGTGTAAAGGGGAGGAGCCGAGCCTGTGATGTCACGCCATCAGAGTGGTGAGCGATCAGACGTCTTGTAACATTGTGATAAGCGATTTTACCTTTTTTATTCTTGTAAGTGCAATATTTTAAGGGGGATTTTGAATAAATGATTGAAATGGAGAGCGCTATGTTTCTTGCATTTGTATTTGCATGAACACGAACCATATCCCTAGGAGAAATATCTCGTCTGTGAGTTGTTTATACAACAGGCTGGAGCAGGAGAACTGATATTGAAGTGGAAAGAAAGGAGGGAGCTTTCATTCAGAGCTTTTTTGGCTCATTGTTGAGGTGAAAAGACCTCTTAGCAAATACCTTGGCGTGTCTACTTTCCAAAATGGGGTCATTTGGGGGGGGGGTTGTGCTATCTGGACATTTCAGGGCCTCCGTAACTCTTATAGGTAGTGAGGAGTAAAATCACAATTTTTTGCCTTTAGGAAGCCTGAAGGCAGTGATTGGTTTTTGGGGTCCTGTACGCGGCTAGGCTCCCAAAAAGTCTCACACATGTGGTATCCACTAATTACCCTAACACTGATTAGTGTCACTAATGACACCAGTGCAGTGATCAGAAAAAAATCTGAACACTGCACTGGGTGACACAGTGACAGGGGGTGAAGGGGTTAACTGGGGTGGTGATCGGGGGGTGGCAAGTGTACCTACGTGAACTGGTGTCAGTGTAGTGTTGGTGCACTTACTGTGAGATGTTCTCTCTCTTCAGTCTGGAAAGGAAAAGATTGACACGAGGAGAGATGACATCACTTCCCCTGCTGTGTTTACACTTACACATGCAGGGTAAGGATTTCATTCGCCAGGAGCGATCACCAGGTCCAGGCCAGATTTCATTGGCCTGGGCCTGCGGATTGATCGGATCTGGATCGAATCTGATCGTCGCGGCAGCCGTAACATAACGGCGATTCGCCTGCCTGTGCCATTCTGCCGCAGTAAAACTGCAGCGGCTGGTCGGGAAGCGGTTAATTTATTCATAAACGACCTGGAGGATGGGATAAACAGCTCAATCTCTGTGAAATCTCTGTATTTGCGGACGATACTAAGCTAAGCAGGGCAATAACTTCTCCGCAAGATGTGGAAACCTTGCAAGAACATCTGAACAACTTAATTGTGTGGGCAACTACATGGAAAATTAGGTTTATTGAATAAAAATGTAAAATAATGCATTTGGGTGGCAAAAATATGAATGCAATCTACTTACTAGGGGAAGAACCTCTGGGGAAATCTAGGATGGAAAAGGACCTGGGGTCCTAGTAGATGACTGGCTCAGCAATGGCATGCAATGCCAAGCTGCTGCAAAGCAAAGAAAATATTGGCATGCAATAAAAAGGGGATTAAGTCCAGAGATAAAACAATAACTCTTCCACTCTACAAGACTCTGGTCCGGCCGCACCTGGGGTATGCTGTCAAGTTCTGGGCCCAAGTCCTCAGGAAGGATGTGCTGTATATATATATATATATATATATATATATATATATATATACACACACACACACATGTATATATTATATATATATATATACATACACACTGTATTCAGTTTAGCTAGATTCGTTCCTGTTATTCTCTTTCTACTGACAGGCAGGCAGGTGTTTTTACAGTATTTACAGTTAGTGTACTGTGTCCTCTGCACAGTGTGCACCTAAAGCTACCTGAAGAAAATTACTGGTGTTCTTCTGATCCTATTAGTACCATAGGCAGGCAGCTGCAGTATTTACAGTTAGTGTACTGTGTCCTCTGCACAGTGTGCACCTAAAGCTACCTGAAGAAAATTACTGGTGTTCTTCTGATCCTATTAGTACCATAGGCAGGCAGCTGCAGTATTTAAAGTTAGTGTACTGTGTCCTCTGCACAGTGTGCACCTAAAGCTACCTGAAGAAAATTGCTGGTCTTCTTCTGATCCTATTAGTAAAACAGGCAGGCAGCTGCAGTATTTACAGTTAGTGTACTGTGTCCTCTGCACAGTGTGCACCTAAAGCTACCCGAAGACAATTGCTGTTGTTCTGATCCTATTAATACCACAGGCAGACAGCTGCAGTATTTACAGTTAGTGTACTGTGTCCTCTACGCAGTGTGCACCTAAAGCTACCTGAAGACAATTGCTGGTGTTCTGATCCTATTAATACCACAGGCGGGCAGCTGCAGTATTTACAGTTAGTGTACTGTGTCCTCTGCATAGTGTGCACCTAAAGCTACCTGAAGAAAATTGCTGGTGTTCTTCTGATCATATTAGCACCACAGGCAGGCAGCTGCAGTATTTACAGTTAGTCTACTGTGTCCTCTGCACAGTGTGTACCTAAAGCTACCTGAAGACAATTGCTGGTGTTCTGATCCTATTAATACCACAGACAGGCAGCTGCAGTATTTACAGTTAGTGTACTGTGTCCTCTGCACAGTGTGCACCTGAAGCTACCTGAAGACAATTGCTGGTGTTCTGATCCTATTAATACCACAGGCAGGCAGCTGCAATATTTACAGTTATGCCCTGTACACATGGTCGGATTTTCCGATGGAAAATGTGAGATCAGAGCTTGTTGTCGGAAATATTGACCGTGTGTGGGCTCCATCTGACTTTTTCCATCGGATTTTCCGACACACAAAGTTTGAGAACAGGCTATAAAATTTTCCGACAACAAAATCCAATCGCGTCAATTCTGACCGTGTGTGGACAATTCTGATGCACAAAGTGCCACACATGCTCAGAATAAATTCCGAGACGGAACTGCTCGGTCTGGTAAAATTAGCGTTCGGAATGGATATAGCACTTTCGTCACGCTGCAATGTTTTAAATTGTTTAATGCAGCGCACTCTATTCTTCTTTATAATGCTAGAAGAATGAAGTAGTTTTGCTGCTCATATTCACACAGAGTTCTCACAAACTTTTTTCTTTATTATTTATCGTGATTTCATCAATATAATATTTTTATTTGTCACATCTCCCAAAAAATAATCTTTTTGGGATGTTTTTAGATTAAATAATTTTTTTTGGAGTTTTTTAAAGCCTGATCTTGTGTTTTATTTATGTTTTTTTTTTTTTTTTACTGCAGCATATTTTTGGGTGTGTTTTGTGTGTCAAGTTACCACAACACCATTATTATCTTGTATTATTTAATCTCAAGGAGATTGCTTGGTGTCTCTTGTTTTACATTGTATTTTTGAAATGTACCTGCCTCTTCACAAACAAACTGTCCTTTTTGAAGGGAAACACACATAGGCGAGTATAATTGAAAAAAAATTCCTTTATTAAGGGCTCATAACCAAACAAAAGGGAGGCAACCCTGGATAAACTGCAGAAATTGGCGAAGCCTTTGGCCACCAGGGTACACATCAATTATTTCCAGGCAAAATTGGTGGCCTGAGGAGTCCATATAGTACAATCTGGTCCAGAAGTCCAAGAGATCATGAACAGCAGCAGATGACATGTATGTCCCCAGGCTGTGGTCATACAAGAGCCTGCATCTTTTGTCAGACCAGACTGAACCCAGGTCATCACTCTCTGGTCTTCCTTACACACGTCCTTCCCGGCTGTGACTCTGGTGTTGGAGGTGTGGCAGGAGGAGGAGTAGGACGTGGAGGAGGAGGAGGACCTGGAGGAGGAGGAGGAGGACCATGGGTGAGCTCACAAATGTGGCTTTGGCATGTGAGTTGGCCCCTTAACCCCTTATTTAGTGCTTCTAAAAAGAGAAACTCACATAAGAGGCATTGGCCCTCCTCCATTTGCAGCATTTTGCATGCTGTTAGGTCAGCAAAATCCTCTTCAACACTGTGGGGTGTTCTGAGGGCCTCAGTAGCCTTCCAAAATAGGTCATTTGTTGCCTCCTCCAGGTTACTTCTCTTCCTGACACTTTTTCTTTGAAGGCGGAGGGGAGGGACCTGGGTATCGGGCAGCCTACTTGGCCCTGCCACCTCCTGGCTGAGACTTTCCTGTGTATGAAAAAGGGACATCGTTTTAGTTTTTGGTTCATTAATCACAATCAGAAATTAGTAATCCAAACTAAAATATATTTAACATCATTAACTTGACAACCAGAAATATTTAGAAGAATGCTATACCTGACTCAAGCTGGGCTCCTCCACATGTTGCTGCCTCAAAGGCCCAGGTTGGGCGTCAGAAGCCTCAGCTGGGGGGGAAGGAAGCGTGGAAGGAAGACTGGAGAGTGCTGGCCTGGGTTCAGTCTGGCCTGCTAGAAAATGCAGTCTGTCATAGTACCACAGCCTGGGGAGATAAATGTCATCTGCTGCTCCTGATCTCAGGGAATCCTGGACCCTCTTGCGCTCCCTTAGATAAGTGCTCCTCATGCCACCAATTAGGGCCTTCAAATATGTGATATCTGCCATGGGGATCACCGGCTTCACAAATTCCATCAATTGATCCAGCGCTGCCTTCCTCTTTGTTTGATTCTTATAATGTGGGTGGTTTACCTTCCACAGACAGGGCAGCTCCCTGAACATATCAATGAATATGGTGATAAAGTCCTGATCCTTCAATATATCCATTTTCTCTGCAAGACACAACACAAGACAAACCCTAATGTCAGGCTAAACTCTCCTAATCTTGTCGCAATATAGGCCTCAATCTATAAGCAGTATAGGCCCAAGTTTAAATGTTACCTTCGTTATCACGATCAGCGCTTACGATGCTCCTTCCTCCGCTCACAGATTGTACGTACTATGCACGCGTGTTACGCTTTATATACACTGCGCATGCGTGAAACTCCGCCCGCCCCATGACGTTCTTTCTAGACTATTTCCCGCCCCTTCTCGTTCGGCGCAGTGGGGAAGAGCACATGGTGGAGACACAACAGGTGCGTGCTAATTACAACAACGAGGAGGAGGAGGAGGAAAGCCCGGAGCCAGAAACTTCATGATCCCAGAGGAGAAGATTTAAGGCATCAAATATGTCCTTTGTGGAGATGTTGGAGATGGTCGACATACTGAAAAGGGCCGACTATGACGGGAAGTATGGACCTTACCCCAACCCCAATGTCAGAAAGGCCAAGATCATGACTAAAGTTATGAAGAGTCTGCACAGGAATTTTGGGGTATGACGATCCAAGGATCAACTGAGGAAGCGGTGGTCGGACCTCAAATTAAGGGAGCACGATCAGTATAAAAGGATCAGGAGAGTGCTGCAAAAAAGTAAGTAGTTGTCCTGTGTTCCTATTCTTTATTTTTATTACGTTCATGCTGCTCCATGTGCTTTTCTTTACTGTTGTACAGTTTAAAATGGCAACTTTCATGTTCATGGACACATTATTCGTTCGTAGGAAACATTGTTCGGTCGGCCTATAAAACACCATGTTTTGTCCAGATGCAGTTCTATACATTTTTTCTGGCCTACTTCTCTTAAAATAATTTTGGTGGCTAGATGGGTTAGTAACTAGAATGAAATGCAAACTAGATTCTGTGTAAGGAGAGGACACTCAGCAGCTGTTTACACATCTGGACGCTGGAGCACTAGTGTGGGACACCAGAACACCCATTTATTAGGGGGCCCACACAGGTGCTCCAGTGTATACTATAGGGGTGACTCCATCTGTGAAGCTTGTCCAAAATAGGTAAGTATTTAAGCTTGACAAAGGAAAAAAAATATTTCTTCATCTTGGAACTCTGACAAAATAGACAATTGTACCCCACTTCCAAGCACTGTTTCCTATTCCTATTTCTGCCATCAAATATCTGTGTGCTAAGTATACCTATTTTTTTTTTACATAGGGGAGAATAGACTCGGAGGACACCACATATCAGAGTAGACAACAGACCTCCCACCTCATGAAGAAGTGGAAATGCCACAAAGCCAACAGGAGGAGGAGGAGGGAGACATGGTGGAAATTGTCACCACAACAGGTGAGTGTCTGCGACCACAGCTTCAGGTAAGAGATGGATGCTGGCATATTTATAATACATGGTGTGTTTTTTTTTTCTATATTTTTAGGTGATCGTGATGTTGTGGATCAAGGTCATTTCACCAGTAAGAGTGCCCAGATCCTGATTGGGGAGATCATGGGGTGTAATAGGGATTTGGAAAACATCAAGCAAAACATCAATGATGTTCGAAACAAAATGAAGAATATCACTGATGTTTTAGGGAGAGTTTAAACCCCTCGAAATCCAGAATTATTTCAGTTTTTTGGTCCGGAGATTTTTTTGTACTTTTTTTTTTTTTTACATATTCTCGAAAACCCAAATTTTGAAGATGCACACAGTGGGGCTGATTTACGAAGCATTTGCGCCATCACTTGCGGTGCATGCCGATGCGCAAATGACATTTTTGTAATTACAAAGCATTTGTGCCGGTAACACAGCGTGATCTCCCATTTACTATTCTCTTCCTGGCGCACGGGAAGAGGCGATCGGTACCCCACTATAGACATGGCGCACGGCATCTTTAACTTAAAATGTAAACAAGCTGGAAGTGCCAATATTATGGGGGTGATGTGGTGAAGTGTAGTAATAACTGTCCAAGTAACAAATATCGCCAAAATAGAATGAGAAAGTGACTCTCTGAACAAGCCGGCAGCGCCGGCAAATACATTTAGAGCTGTGGGAGGTGAATTTATACACTGCGCATGCTCAAACGGCATTTGCGCTTGTCCAAATGCTTTGGTTCAGTGTGCCGGCAAAATCTTAGTAAATGTCAAGCAACGTAAATGCATTTGCATAGGTTGAACGGGCGCACCTCTAGACTTTTTTTTTTTTTTTTTTTTTACGCTAGTTCACTTCGCTGCTATAATGAAATGTCGGTCCGGCAATACACATAAAAGTTCATTGATAAAAACAGCATTAAGAAAAAAAACAAAATTCAGGAAAAAAAAAAATATATATATATGTGTGGGGTTCCCCTGAAATTCAATTCTAGGCCCTTCAGGTCTGGTATGGATATTAAGGGGAACTCCACGAGAAAAAAAAAAAAAAGGCATGGGGGTGCCTCTCAAAATCCATACCAGGTCTTTGAGGTCTGGTATGGATTTTAAGAGGAACCCCATGCCAAAATTTTTTTAAAAATGGCGTGGGGTCCCCCTAAAAATCCATACCAGACCCTTATCCGAATACGCAACCTGGCAGGCCGCATGTCAGAAGAGTTAGTAGACCAGACTTTGTGGACTGCACAGAGATAACCAAAAACGCGTCGAAAGTGAATAGTAGTGATATTTATTAAGATAGGTGATAAATAAGAAAATACAAAACAGTGCACAACCAACCCAACAAACCCACCAACAACAGTATATACAGCAAGGGGCAGTACCAGAATCAAAGATGTCAGCCAGGCCACGGTCATACACAGCAGATCAGCAGAAAGACAAGGGATGTTCCAGAAACATAAACATTAGCCAGGCCAAGGTCATACACGGGAGATCAGTAGATGAGGGACTGGGAACCAACAGGACAGGGAGGGGATGGATCGGGCTGAAGGGTAAAGGAAAGGGTACAGGAACACAGGAGGGACTGGGTCAGGGTAAACACGGAACAAGGTCAGATACAGGCTCAGGATCGGGTAACAGGCGAACAAGGTCAGGGCTCAAGGAGAGAGATACCAAGTTAAGCATGTAAGGGCTTGCTGGGTATTTATGGGACTGACAATAATTGTCTTCATGCAACGCCTGAGCGCAAGTAGTGTTGTCTGCTCCATACTGCCAGGATCCATCCACTGGTGGACGTCAGTACTGCGGCCAAAAGATGAAATAACACCAGCAGGGAAAGATTCCCCTGACAGTTCCAAACTGCCAGGAGACACCTGCTGGTGGACCCCAGTACTGCATGCCAAATGATATATCTTACCAGCGGAAGAACCCTTTCCTGACAGTCCCCCCCCTAAAGGAGCAGCCTCCGGATGCTCCAACTAGTCTTAATTGTCCATAGTCTATGGCATCGGGCAAAACAGTGGAAGAGAGTATTTCAGGCTGGTGTCAGGCACATTCGGGTCATTGAGCTGGGCAGAGGTCTCCCTACTGGCAAGCTGTGTAACAGGCACTGACTAGGCAAGCAGAGTAACGGGCATTGGCATTGGTTTAACAGACTGGGGCACCAATATCAAGACAACAGGCTGGAAGGCAGGCACCGAGACATCAGGCTGGAAAGCAGGCACCAAGACATCAGGCTAGAAGGCAAGCTTCTAGACAACAGGCTGGAAGGCAGGCACATCAGGCTGGAAGGCAGGCACCGAGACATCAGGCTGGAAGGCAGGCACCGAGACATCAGGCTGGAAGGCAGGCACCGAGACATCAGGCTGGAAGGCAGGCACCGAGACATCAGGCTGGAAGGCAGGCACCGAGACATCAGGCTGGAAGGCAGGCACCGAGACATCAGGCTGGAAGGCAGGCACCGAGACATCAGGCTGGAAGGCAGGCACCGAGACATCAGGCTGAAAGGCAGGCACCGAGACATCAGGCTGAAAGGCAAGCTTCGAGACATCAGGCTGAAAGGCAAGCTTCGAGACATCAGGCTGAAAGGCAAGCTTCGAGACATCAGGCTGAAAGGCAAGCTTCGAGACATCAGGCTGAAAGGCAAGCTTCGAGACATCAGGCCGGAAAGCGGGCACTGAGACAACAGGCTGGAAAGCGGGCACTGAGACAACAGGCTGGAAAGCGGGCACTGAGACAACAGGCTGGAAAGCGGGCATATCAGACTGAAAAGCGGGCACATCAGACTGGAAAGCGGGCACTGAGACAACAGGCTGAAAAGCGGGCACTGAGACAAAAGGCTGAAAAGCGGGCACTGAGACAAAAGGCTGAAAAGCGGGCATATCAGACTGGAAGGCAGGCATCAAGACATCAGACTGGAAAGCGGGCACATCAGACTGAAAAGCAGGCACATCAGACTGGAAAGCGGGCACTGAGACAAAAGGCTGAAAAGCGGGCACTGAGACAAAAGGCTGAAAAGCGGGCACTGAGACAAAAGGCTGAAAAGCGGGCACTGAGACAAAAGGCTGAAAAGCGGGCACTGAGACAAAAGGCTGAAAAGCGGGCACTGAGACAACAGGCTGAAAAGCGGGCACATCAGACTGGAAGGCAGGCATCAAGACATCAGACTGGGAAGCGGGCACAGAGACTTCGGGCTGGAAGGCAGGCATCAGGACATCAGACTGGAAAGCGGGCACATCAGACTGGAAAGCAGGCACCAAGACATCAGGCTGGAAGGCAGACACCGAGACATCAGGCTGGAAGGCAGGCACCGAGACATCAGGCTGGAAGGCAGGCACCGAGACATCAGGCTGGAAGGCAGGCACCGAGACATCAGGCTGGAAGGCAGGCACCGAGACATCAGGCTGGAAGGCAGGCACCGAGACATCAGGCTGGAAGGCAGGCACCGAGACATCAGGCTGGAAGGCAGGCACCGAGACATCAGGCTGGAAGGCAGGCACCGAGACAACAGGCTGGAAGGCAGGCACCGAGACAACAGGCTGGAAGGCAGGCACCGAGACAACAGGCTGGAAGGCAGGCACCGAGACAACAGGCTGGAAGGCAGGCACCGAGACAACAGGCTGAAAAGCGGGCACCGAGACAACAGGCTGGAAAGCGGGCACTGAGACAACAGGCTGGAAAGCGGGCACATCAGACTGAAAAGCGGGCATCAGGACATCAGACTGGAAAGCGGGCACAGACTGGAAAGCGGGCACTGAGACAACAGGCTGAAAAGCGGGCACTGAGACAACAGGCTGAAAAGCGGGCACTGAGACATCAGGCTAGAAGGCAAGCTTCGAGACATCAGGCTAGAAGGCAAGCTTCGAGACAACAGGCTAGAAGGCAAGCTTCGAGACAACAGGCTAGAAGGCAGGCACATCAGGCTGGAAGGCAGGCATCAAGACAGACTGGAAAGCGGGCACATCAGACTGGAAAGCGGACACATCAGACTGGAAAGCGGACACATCAGACTGGAAGGCAGGCATCGAGACATCAGGCTGAAAGGCAGGCATCGAGACATCAGGCTGAAAGGCAGGCATCGAGACATCAGGCTGAAAGGCAGGCATCGAGACATCAGGCTGAAAGGCAGGCATCGAGACATCAGGCTGAAAGGCAGGCATCGAGACATCAGGCCGAAAGGCAGACACCGAGACAACAGGCCGAAAGGCAGACACCGAGACAACAGGCCGAAAGGCAGACACCGAGACAACAGGCCGGAAGGCAGGTACCGAGACAACAGGCCGGAAGGCAGGTACCGAGACATCAGGCTAGAAGGCTGGCACATCAGACTGGAAAGCAGGCACCAAGACATCAGGCTAGAAGGCAAGCTTCGAGACAACAGGCTGGAAGGCAGGCACATCAGGCTGGAAGGCAGGCACCGAGACATCAGGCTGAAAGGCAAGCTTCGAGACATCAGGCTGAAAGGCAAGCTTCGAGACATCAGGCTGAAAGGCAAGCTTCGAGACATCAGGCTGAAAGGCAAGCTTCGAGACATCAGGCTGGAAAGCGGGCACTGAGACAACAGGCTGGAAAGCGGGCACTGAGACAACAGGCTGGAAAGCGGGCACTGAGACAACAGGCTGGAAAGCGGGCATATCAGACTGGAAGGCAGGCATCAAGACATCAGACTGGGAAGCGGGCACATCAGACTGAAAAGCTGGCACAGAGACTTCAGGCTGGAAGGCAGGCATCAGGACATCAGACTGGAAAGCGGGCACATCAGACTGGAAAGCAGGCACCAAGACATCAGGCTAGAAGGCAGACACCGAGACATCAGGCTGAAAGGCAGACACCGAGACATCAGGCTGAAAGGCAGACACCGAGACATCAGGCTGAAAGGCAGACACCGAGACATCAGGCTGAAAGGCAGACACCGAGACATCAGGCTGAAAGGCAAGCGTCGAGACATCAGGCTGGAAAGCGGGCACTGAGACAACAGGCCGAAAAGCGGGCACTGAGACAACAGGCCGAAAAGCGGGCACATCAGACTGAAAGGCAGGCATCAAGACATCAGACTGGGAAGCGGGTACAACAGGCTGGAAGGCAGGCACCGAGACAACAGGCTGAAAAGCAGGCACCGAGACAACAGGCTGAAAAGCAGGCACCGAGACAACAGGCTGAAAAGCAGGCACCGAGACAACAGGCTGAAAAGCAGGCACCGAGACAACAGGCTGAAAAGCAGGCACCGAGACAACAGGCTGAAAAGCAGGCACCGAGACAACAGGCTGAAAAGCAGGCACCGAGACAACAGGCTGAAAAGCAGGCACCGAGACAACAGGCTGGAAAGCAGGCACCGAGACAACAGGCTGGAAAGCAGGCACTGAGACAACAGGCTGGAAAGCGGGCACATCAGACTGAAAAGCGGGCACAGAGACTTCAGGCTGGAAGGCAGGCATCAGGACATCAGACTGGAAAGCGGGCACAGACTGGAAAGCGGGCACAGACTGGAAAGCGGGCACTGAGACAACAGGCTGAAAAGCGGGCACTGAGACAACAGGCTGAAAAGCGGGCATATCAGACTGGAAGGCAGGCATCAAGACATCAGACTGGGAAGCGGGCACAGAGACTTCAGGCTGGAAGGCAGGCATCAGGACATCAGACTGGAAAGCGGGCACATCAGACTGGAAAGCGGGCACCAAGACATCAGGCTGAAAGGCAAGCTTCGAGACAACAGGCTGGAAAGCAGGCACTGAGACAACAGGCTGAAAAGCGGGCACTGAGACAACAGGCTGGAAGGCAGGCATCGAGACATCAGGCTAGAAGGCAAGCTTCGAGACAACAGGCTGGAAGGCAGGCACATCAGGCATCAAGACAGACTGGAAAGCGGGCACATCAGACTGGAAAGCGGACACATCAGACTGGAAAGCGGACACATCAGACTGGAAAGCGGACACATCAGACTGGAAAGCGGACACATCAGACTGGAAAGCGGACACATCAGACTGGAAAGCGGACACATCAGACTGGAAGGCAGGCACCGAGACATCAGGTTGGAAAGCTGGCACATCAGGCTGAAAGGCAGGCATCGAGACATCAGGCTGAAAGGCAGACACCGAGACATCAGGCCGGAAGGCAGGCACCGAGACAACAGGCTGGAAGGCAGGTACCGAGACATCAGGCTGGAAGGCAGGTACCGAGACATCAGGCTGGAAGGCAGGTACCGAGACATCAGGCTGGAAGGCAGGTACCGAGACATCAGGCTGGAAGGCAGGTACCGAGACATCAGGCTGGAAGGCAGGTACCGAGACATCAGGCTGGAAGGCAGGTACCGAGACATCAGGCTGAAAGGCAAGCTTCGCGACATCAGGCTGAAAGGCAAGCTTCGAGACATCAGGCTGAAAGGCAAGCTTCGAGACATCAGGCTGAAAGGCAAGCTTCGAGACATCAGGCTGGAAAGCGGGCACTGAGACATCAGGCTGGAAAGCGGGCACTGAGACATCAGGCTGAAAAGCGGGCACCGAGACATCAGGCTGAAAAGCGGGCACCGAGACATCAGGCTGGAAAGCGGGCACATCAGACTGGAAAGCAGGCACATCAGACTGGAAGGCAGGCACATCAGACTGGAAGGCAGGCACATCAGACTGGAAGGCAGGCACATCAGACTGGAAGGCAGGCACATCAGACTGGAAGGCAGACACTGAGACAACAGGCTGGAAAGCGGGCACTGAGACAACAGGCTGGAAAGCGGGCACTGAGACAACAGGCTGGAAAGCGGGCATATCAGACTGGAAGGCAGGCATCAAGACATCAGACTGGGAAGCGGGCACATCAGACTAAAAAGCGGGTACAGAGACTTCAGGCTGGAAGGCAGGCATCAGGACATCAGACTGGAAAGCAGGCACATCAGACTGGAAAGCAGGCACATCAGACTGAAAAGCGGGCACAGAGACTTCAGGCTGGAAGGCAGGCATCAGGACATCAGACTGGAAAGTGGGCACATCAGACTGGAAAGCAGAGACATCCGGCTGGGAGGCAAGCACCGAGACATCCGGCTGGGAGGCAAGCACCGAGACATCCGGCTGGGAGGCAAGCACCGAGACATCCGGCTGGGAGGCAAGCACCGAGACATCCGGCTGGGAGGCAAGCACCGAGACATCCGGCTGGGAGGCAAGCACCGAGACATCCGGCTGGGAGGCAAGCACCGAGACATCCGGCTGGGAGGCAAGCACCGAGACATCCGGCTGGGAGGCAAGCACCGAGACATCCGGCTGGGAGGCAAGCACCGAGACATCCGGCTGGGAGGCAAGCACCGAGACATCCGGCTGGGAGGCAAGCACCGAGACATCCGGCTGGGAGGCAAGCACCGAGACATCCGGCTGGGAGGCAAGCACCGAGACATCCGGCTGGGAGGCAAGCACCGAGACATCCGGCTGGGAGGCAAGCACCGAGACATCCGGCTGGGAGGCGGGCACCGAGACATCCGGCTGGGAGGCGGGCACCGAGACATCCGGCTGGAAGGCGGGCACCGAGACATCCGGCTGGAAGGCGGGCACCGAGACATCAGGCTGAAAGGCAGACACCGAGACATCAGGCTGAAAGGCAGACACCGAGACATCAGGTTGGAAAGCTGGCACATCAGGCTGAAAGGTAAGCTTCGAGACATCAGGCTGAAAGGCAAGCTTCGAGACATCAGGCTGAAAGGCAAGCTTCGAGACATCAGGCTGAAAGGCAAGCTTCGAGACATCAGGCTGGAAAGCGAGCACTGAGACAACAGGCTGGAAAGCGGGCATATCAGACTGGAAGGCAGGCATCAAGACATCAGACTGGGAAGCGGGCACATCAGACTGGAAAGCAGGCACCGAGACATCAGGCTGAAAGGCAAGCTTCGAGACAACAGGCCGGAAAGCGGGCACTGAGACAACAGGCCGGAAAGCGGGCACTGAGACAACAGGCCGGAAAGCGGGCACTGAGACAACAGGCCGAAAAGCGGGCACTGAGACAACAGGCCGAAAAGCGGGCACTGAGACAACAGGCCGGAAAGCGGGGACATCAGACTGGAAGGCAGGCATCAAGACATCAGACTGGGAAGCGGGTACATCAGACTGAAAAGCGGGCACAGAGACTTCAGGCTGGAAGGCAGGCATCAGGACATCAGACTGGAAAGCGGGCACATCAGACTGGAAAGCAGAGACATCAAGCTGGAAGGCAAGCACCGAGACATCCGGCTGGGAGGCAAGCACCGAGACATCCGGCTGGGAGGCAAGCACCGAGACATCCGGCTGGGAGGCAAGCACCGAGACATCCGGCTGGGAGGCAAGCACCGAGACATCCGGCTGGGAGGCAAGCACCGAGACATCCGGCTGGGAGGCAAGCACCGAGACATCCGGCTGGGAGGCAAGCACCGAGACATCCGGCTGGGAGGCAAGCACCGAGACATCCGGCTGGGAGGCAAGCACCGAGACATCCGGCTGGGAGGCAAGCACCGAGACATCCGGCTGGGAGGCAGGCACCGAGACATCCGGCTGGAAGGCAGGCACCGAGACATCCGGCTGGAAGGCAGGCATCAGGACATCAGACTGGATAGCAGGCACATCAGACTGGATAGCAGGCACATCAGACTGGAAAGCGGGCACCGAGACTTCAGGCTGGAAGGCAGGCATCAAGACATCAGACTGGGAATCGGGTACATCAGACTGAAAAGCGGGCACAGAGACTTCAGGCTGGAAGGCAGGCATCAGGACATCAGACTGGAAAGCGGGCACATCAGACTGGAAAGCAGAGACATCAAGCTGGAAGGCAAGCACCGAGACATCCGGCTGGGAGGCAAGCACCGAGACATCCGGCTGGGAGGCAAGCACCGAGACATCCGGCTGGGAGGCAAGCACCGAGACATCCGGCTGGGAGGCAAGCACCGAGACATCCGGCTGGGAGGCAAGCACCGAGACATCCGGCTGGGAGGCAAGCACCGAGACATCCGGCTGGGAGGCAAGCACCGAGACATCCGGCTGGGAGGCGGGCCCGAGACATCCGGCTGGAAGGCGGGCACCGAGACATCCGGCTGGAAGGCGGGCACCGAGACATCCGGCTGGAAGGCGGGCACCGAGACATCCGGCTGGAAGGCGGGCACCGAGACATCCGGCTGGAAGGCGGGCACCGAGACATCCGACTGGATAGCAGGCACATCAGACTGGATAGCAGGCACATCAGACTGGAAAGCGGGCACCGAGACTTCGGGCTGGAAGGCAGGCATCAGGACAGACTGGACAGCGGGCACATCAGACTGGACAGCAGGCACATCAGACTGGGAAGCAGAGACATCAAGCTGGGAGGCAGGCGCCGAGACATCCGGCTGGAAGGCAAGCATCGAGACATACGGCTGGAAGATGGGCACATCAGACTGGAAAGCGGGAACATCAGATTGGGGCACAGGAACTTCAGGCAGAGACACTGGCTGGATAGCAGGCAGAGGTTTGGCAGAATCAGGTGGTTTATCAGGTTTAGCTGGCATGCAAGCAGACTGGAGCAGGTTGGTTTGTGTGGAAGCAAGTTGGGTTACTGGCAGGATCATGTGGGTAGGAAAGAACTTTTGTTTCTTTTTTGGTTTAGCCAGCGCAGCCTTGTAGGTAATTGCAGGGCTGTAAGAAAGGGATGTAACTGGGCAAAAGGAAGACCAGGGAACAGTGGCTGGTAGAGGGGTTGTGGGATTGTTACAGGTGGAAGAGAAGAGGCAGGTGGATAGAAAGCAGGATAGGTGCAGTGAGTAGAGACTGGGTAATAGTACTTAGTGGGAAGCTGTGTATACTGGACTGTAGCTGAGGTTGCCATGGGCGACTGGGAGAAAGATTCTTGGGAATGTAGGTGACTAATGGAGGGGCTGGGTTGCTGTGGCTTAGCTAAATGCAGGAGATCTGACCATGCTTGTAACACAGGTTGAACAAAAGTTGGTTCACATACAGCCTGTCTAATCAGAGATTATACTGAACAAATGCAATCGGATAACACCTGCTGGGAACAAGAGGAATAATGTTCATCAAAAAAAGCCAGATCATCCTCTAACAACCATACCAGGGATTCAACCTGGTCACAACTGAAAGGAGGGGAGAAATCATCACTTCCTTCAGGAAAGCATGACAAGGCTGGCTTTGCACATAATTGGATCATAGGCTGGCATCCTCAAATAACATACGACCCTGATCTACTAGAAAATGGGCTGATCGGATCGTTTCCAACAGTTAATCACTGGTCCAATCTTTAAGAGTCTGGCGGCAATATTCATTATCCTCTGCCACCAGCAGAGAATAATAGACAATTTCATTAAAGTCCATCTTTTGCGCACCCACCGTACCAGGATGGTTTCTCAGTGCAGACACGTCTGGTCAGGGATGGCCTTGGTATACTGTCAGAAGAGTTAGTAGACCAGACTGTGTGGACTGCACAGAGATAACCAAAAACACATCGAAAGTGAATAGTAGTGATATTTATTAAGATAGGTGATAAATAAGAAAATACAAACAGTGCACAACCAACCCAACAAACCCACCAACAACAACAGTATATAGAGCAAGGGGCAGTACCAGTATCACAGATGTCAGCCAGGCCAGGGTCATATACAGCAGATCAGCAGAAAGACAAGGGATGTTCCAGAAACATAAACATTAGCCAGGCCAAGGTCATACACGGGAGATCAGTAGATGAGGGACTGGGAACCAACAGGACAGAGTGGGGATGGATCGGGCTGAAGGGTAAAGGAAAGGGTACAGGAACACAGGAGGGACCAGGTCAGGGTAAGCACGGAACAAGGCCAGATGCAGGCTCAGGATCAGGCTCAAGGAGAGAGATACCAAGGCAAGCATGTAAGGGCTTGCCGGGTATTTATGGGACTGACAATAATTGTCTTCATGTAACACCTGAGTGCAGGGAGTGCTGTCTGCTCCATACTGCCAGGATCCATCCGCTGGTGGACGTCAGTGCTGCGGCCAAAAGATGAAATAACACCAGCAGGCAAAGATTCCCCTGACAGTTCCAAACTGCCAGGAGACACCTGCTGGTGGACCCCAGTACTGCACGCCAAATGATATATCTTACCAGCGGACGAATCCTTTCCTGACACCACAGGAAAAGAGGGGGGGATGAGAGAGTGCCCCCCTTCCTGAACCGTACCAAGCCACATGCCCTCAACATTGGGAGGGTGCTTTGGGGTCCCGCCCAAAGCACCTTGTCCCCATGTTGATGAGGACAAGGGCCTCTTCAACACAACCCTTGCCCAGTGGTTGTGGGGGTCTGCGGGTGGGGGGCTTATCGGAATCTGGAAGCCCCCTTTAACAAGGGGACCCCCAGATCCGGCGCCCCCCCGTGTGAAATGGTAAGGGGGTACTTTACCCCTACCACTTCACAAAAAAACTGTCAAAAATGTTAAAAATGACAAGAGACAGTTTTTGACAATTCCTTTATTTAAATGCTTCTTCTTTCGATTTTGTATCTTCTTTCTTCTATCTTCTATCTTCTTTCTTCTATCTTCTTTCTTCTATCTACTATCTTCCTTCGGTTTCTTCATCCATCTTCTTCTTCTGGTTCTTCCTCCAGTGTTCTCGTTCGGCATCTTCCTCCGCGGCGTCTTCTTCCCTTCTTCGTTCTTGGGCCGCTCCGCATCCATGGGAGGCTCCCGCTGTGTGACGCTTCTCGTCTTCTGACGGTTCTTAAATAATGGAGGGCAGGGCCACCCGCTGCGGCCTGCCAGGTTGCGTGCTCAGATAAGGGTCTGGTATGGATTTTTAGGGGGACCCCACGCCATTTTTTAAAAAATTTTGGCGCAGGGTTCCCCTTAAAATCAATACCAGACCTGAAGGGCCTGGTATTGATTTTGAGGGGGACCCCCACGCCATTTTTTGTTTTATTTTGGCACGGGCTTCCCCTTAATATCCATACCAGATCTGAAGGGCCTGGTATGGAATTTCGGGGGAACCCCACACATTTTTTTGTTCTTAATTTTGTTTTTTTCTTAATGCTGTTTTTATCAATGATATGTGTATTGCCGGACCGACATTTCATTATAGCCGCAAGTTTTAAATAACTTTTATTCCTTAAGGGCCAGTTCACACCACATGCAGTCCAGTGCGTTTTTTTTCTGCATCAAAAATGCACGGAAAGTAGGTTATATGGTTTTCAATGGCATAGTTCACACCAGTGCTTGCAGTTCCAGTGCGTTTCCAGTTCCAGAAAAAAATGTAGAACATGCTGCATTTTTTATGCACTGGACTGTACTGGAACGCTGTAAAATGCATCAAAAACGCACTGGAACGCACCTAAATGCACCAAAAATGCACTGCAACACACTTGTCCTTATTTAAGCTTAAGAAAAAAGAAGGGGGAAACAAGCACTGGACTGCATCAAAAACGCACCAAAAACACACTGAAACGCATCAAAAATGTGCATGCAGAGAAGCACCTGGAACGCATCCAGACTGCGTTTCTATAGTGTGATCTGGCCCTTAGGGCTAGTTCACACCATAGAAATGCAGTCCGGACGCGTTCCAGGTGCTTTTCTGCATGCACGTTTTTGATGCATTCCAGTGCATTTTTGGTGCATTTTTTATGCAGTCCAGTGCTTTTTTTCCCCCCTCTTTTTTTTAACCTTTAACCTTAAATAAGGACAATTGCGTTCCAGTGCGTTTTTGATGCGTTTTACAACTTTCCAGTACAGTCCAGTGCAGAAAAAATGCAGCATGTTCTACTTTTTTTCTGGAACTGGAACTGCAAGCACTGGTGTGAACTATGCCATTGAAAACCATATAACCGAATTTCCATGCATTTTTTATGCATAAAATATGCACTGGACTACATTGGTGTGAACTGGCCCTTAAGCAATTTGGCATATTTAAAGGCAGTTCTCCTTGTTTCGTTTTTGGGGTTGTCCAATTGGTGACATTGATATATGTCCCTTAGGGTGGGACCTGGGCCCCATACCCATTTCAAGGCCAATAACTAGAAGATAAGGGGACTAGTAAAATTGCCAAGTCAGTTCCCTTAGACTGCAATGGTATTTGTTGTATAACTATTGCACATAGAGTTGCCACCTCATCCCTTTAAACCCGAACACATATTAATTACACAGGTTCTGAGGCTAATTTGATGCGGATAAGTGAGTTTAATTACCACCTTAATCTGCCTCAGAACCTGTGTAATTAACATGTGTTCGGTTTTAAAGGGATGAGGTGGCAACTCTAATTGCACATGTTAGGCTCTTTAGTTGCCCCCCTGAACTGGGGGGTGTTTTGTCCCAAAAGGGAGCATGCTGGATAATGTGCTTAATTTTGGACAGGGGGGTGGCTTATTTTGTGCTAGCTGCATTTGGTTTGTTCTGGGCATGCTCGGGGACATTGTTTTTTTCCTGTGCCTTTTGGTGTGTGAAATGTATTTGGGTTGGTCTGGGCATGCTCAGGGACTTTTTTTTTGGTGGTACTTTTTGTGTGTGAACATTACTGGGATGTTTCTGGGCATGCTCAGAGTGTGTTTTTTGGGTTAGTAATTTAAGGGCATCCTTAAGGCCCCTTTCACACATGCGGACAGTATGTCCGTATTTCATCCATCCGTTTTCGGATGAAATACGGACATACATGCATCCCTATGGGATAGCGGGTGTCAGCGGATGTACATCCGCTAACACCCGATGTCGTCCGCCTCCGCTCTCGTCCGATTCTGCGGACGGAAGAAAATCCTATTTTTCTATCCGTCTGCAGAGCGGATCGGAGGAACACGGACAGACGGTCCGTGTTCCTCCGATCCCCCATAGGGGAGAGCGGAGATCTGACAGGGCGGTCCCTGCACAGTGTGCGGGTCCCGCCCTGTCATCTGCCTGCTCAGCTGGGGAAAGCGGAGCGATCCCCGTTGAACAGCGGATAAACACGGGGCAGATCAACACGGATCCGTCCCGTGTGAAAGGGGCCTAACAGTTGTACTCACTTTTAAGTTCTCTCTACATTGGGTGAACTTGCATTTTGTGTGTTTCATGGACTGTCCATGTGTTTGCAATTGCCTCATTAGCACACAAACCTACGTTATATAAATCTTGCAGATAGCATTCTTTCCTTTGCCCTCAAAAGAGCCAAGACTGTGTGTGTGGGGGGCTGGCAAGAGTTTACATTTGGGTGTCCTTATTGAATTTCTACCGTAACACATGTATTTTCTATTTGTATTTTGTTTATTATGTTGTTGCAAAATAGATGTGTTTTTATGCAATTTATTTGTTACTTTGGTTTATTGTTTTTTTTTTTTTGGGTGGTGGCTATTTTACCATGAAATTTTTTTTATGTTGGCAATTTTTGTTGTTTTTACGTTGTTCACTTTGCTTTAACTGTGCTGCCTTTTTTTAAAAATTATTTCTCAAGATGTTGTGCCTGTTGTTTTAATCCTTGAGGCTGGGTTCACACTGGTGTGACACGACAGCCGTCCTACTTTGGATCCGACTTTGCCCTGCGACATGAAGCCGGCATGTGTCCGACTTTCAATGAACGGGGATCCGACTTGGATCCCCGCCAATGCCCGGCACTGTGTTTGGTATGAATCTTTAGGGGGAACTCCGCGCCAAATTTTAAATAAAAAACCGGCATGGGTTCCCCCTCCAAGAGCATACCAGGCCCTTGGGTCTGGTATGGACCTTGAGGGGAACCCCCTACGCCGATAAAAACGGCGTGGGGGTCCCCCCCCAATCCATACCAGACCCTTATCCGAGCACGCAGCCCGGCCGGACAGCAATGGGGGTGGGGACGAGCGAGCGCCCCCCCCCTCCTGAACCGTACCAGGCCGCATGCCCTCAACATGGGGGGTTGGTGCTTTGGGGGAGGGGGCGCGCTGCGGCCCCCCACCCCAAAGCACCTTGTCCCCATGTTGATGAGGACAAGGGCCTCTTCCCGACAACCCTGGCCGTTGGTTGTCGGGGTCTGCGGGCGGAGGGCTTATCGGAATCCAGGAGCCCCCTTTAATAAGGAGGCCCCCAGATCCCGGCCCCCCACCCTATGTGAATGAGTATGGGGTACATGGTACCCCTACCCATTCACCTAGGGAAGTGTCAATAAAAAAAAAACCACAGTACACAGGTTTCAAAATTAATTTATTGGGCAGCTCCGGTATCTTCTTCCGACTTCTCCCGGTGTTCCGCCTCTTCTCCCGGGCCCCGCCGCTATCTTCTTCCAGCTCTATTGCCAGCGAGGGGCCCGGTCTGCTGCCGCTGTCTTGTCGCCGCTGTCTCGCCGCTTCTTCTCTTCATCTCTTCTTCCGATGTTGACACGACGCTCTCCCCGGCTGGAATGCTCTCTGTGCGCTCTGCTCTGACTTATATAGGCGGTGACCCCGCCCCCTTATGCCGTCACAGTCTCTGGGCATGCTGGGACTGTGACGGCATAAGGGGGCGGGGTCACCGCCTATATAAGTCAGAGCAGAGCGCACAGAGAGCATTCCAGCCGGGGAGAGCGTCGTGTCAACATCGGAAGAAGAGATGAAGAGAAGAAGCGGCGAGACAGCGGCGACAAGACAGCGGCAGCAGACCGGGCCCCTCGCTGGCAATAGAGCTGGAAGAAGATAGCGGCGGGGCCCGGGAGAAGAGGCGGAACACCGGGAGAAGTCGGAAGAAGATACCGGAGCTGCCCAATAAATTAATTTTGAAACCTGTGTACTGTGGTTTTTTTTTTATTGACACTTCCCTAGGTGAATGGGTAGGGGTACCATGTACCCCATACTCATTCACATAGGGTGGGGGGCCGGGATCTGGGGGCCCCCTTATTAAAGGGGGCTCCTGGATACCGATAAGCCCTCCGCCCGCAGACCCCGACAACCAACGGCCAGGGTTGTCGGGAAGAGGCCCTTGTCCTCATCAACATGGGGACAAGGTGCTTTGGGGTGGGGGGCCGCAGCGCGCCCCCTCCCCCAAAGCACCAACCCCCCATGTTGAGGGCATGCGGCCTGGTACGGTTCAGGAGGGGGGGGGGCGCTCGCTCGTCCCCACCCCCATTCCTGTCCGGCCGGGCTGCGTGCTCGGATAAGGGTCTGGTATGGATTGGGGGGGACCCCCCCGCCGTTTTTATCGGCGTAGGGGGTTCCCCTCAAGGTCCATACCAGACCCAAGGGCCTGGTATGCTCTTGGAGGGGGAACCCATGCCGGTTTTTTATTTAAAATTTGGCGCGGAGTTCCCCCTCAAGAACATCTGAGCACAAGTCGCGTGCCGAAGTCGGATCATGCAAGACGGCAATCCGACTTTGATCCGACTTCAATGATAGTCAATAGGCTGAAGTAGGATCAAAGTCGGACCAAAGTAGTACAGGGAGCATTTCTAAAGTCGGAACGACTTGTGTCGGACCAGTTAGGACGGCTCCCATAGGGAAACATTAAATTTCACACGTCATGCGACATGAGCTCTCAATGTCGGAGCGTTTGTCGGACCAGTGTGAACCCAGCCTAATAGATGTCCATTTGTGGGTGCACGCCTTTTAACGCCTGTTAATTTACACTGCAAAAGTGTCAAACCTCAAACATATTTTGTTAGTGTCTCAAATTAACATACATGTGTGTATTTTGCTTTCCTTGCTTCTTTTCCAAGTCCTGTGTGGTTTTTTTTTTTTTTGACCAATAAAATTGTTTCAAATTTTTTATGTTTTATGTGTGTTCTTTTCATGCAAGGGATTTCCCAGCTGCGGCTTAACTAGGCTGATTGGCATGTCTTAGACAAATCCCCTTTTTTCTAGTTTTTTTTTTTAGTTTTAAGTTACTTTCGTGGTGCCTTCATGGTAGCACATGCATTGAGTGTGCGTATGCTGCCATGGATAGTGACCAGGAAAGTAACACTTCAGAGTGGTAAGTATTCAATTTTCTTTTGGAGCAGTGGTTTTCAGCCTCAGTCCTCAAGTACCCCCCGACAGGACATGTTTAGGAAATTTTATCTTGTCTAAAATAGCTGTCCAAAATACAAAGCCATTGACTTTGATTTCAAGCACCTGTGCAAGATGAAGGAAAACCTGCAAACATGGCCTGTTGGAGGGGGGGGGGGGGGGTACTTGAGGACAGGGTTGAGAAGCACTGATTTAGAGCACTGAGCTAAAATCAAGCTGAATACAATCCTATTCTAATTGTGGACATTTGAGGGAAATCAATTTTTATTATTTTTTTTTTTTTTTTAAGGTTGGGCTTTGTGTCCCTTTTCTTAAAATTGGCTTAGCTTCCTGTCACATAGCCAAACAGGAAGTGAGAGTAAAACCCTAACAATATTTTTCCTTGGGGACCCACAGGTCAATCTAACTAGTGCCCCCACTATGCAAATTGCACTCTAGCACTTTGTTGTGTACACCCAAAATTATTAGGTATTTTGGGGTTCTTTAAAGGCAAATCCTTTCTGCAATACAAGTGTAGTTGATGAAAATCTGAGGGGTAGTACTGGTGATTTTATCATCCAATCATGTAGAGGCAAAGATGCTTTTTTTTTTTTTTGCTTTTCCTTGCTTGTCCCCCTCGGATCTCTAGCAACTGCACTTGTAGTGCAAAGTGGATTTACCTTTTAGTAAATAAACCCCAAGATGCATAATAATTTGGGATGTACGTGGCAAAATGCTAGAGTGCAATTTCCTGAATGGGGAAACTATTTCGATTGACCTGTGTGTCCCCAAGGACATACATTGGTAGGGTTTTACCCTCACTTCCTGTTTGGCTATGTGACAGGAAGTGAATAATTTTGAATAAGAAATTGGCAAAATTTGGGAGGTGTCTTCACCCTATCAGGGGTGTAGACATCCCCCAAAACGTCTAATCCCTCTGCAGTCTATCCCCAAGCAAAAATAAGAAAGGATTTTAATTAGTTTAACTTTGCAAAGACACATTCCTAAGTTCAATTGTGATGCATGTTAATGGCCTTTAATAGAAAGTCATCAGTTGCCTTTGACTCTAAACATCATTTTTGGCCAGTCCTAGAAATCTGCATCTGTTTTTCTATTAACCACTTGGTGTCTGTGCTATAGCCAAACGACGGCCACAGCGTGGACCTGAATTTCTGGGAGGCCGTCATAGGACGGGCTCCCCGCAGCGCGCACTGAGTAGCTGAGACTCCGGTGATCACAGATCCGAGTAAGGGGCCGATCCCGGCCCCTTACCACGCGATTAGCTGTCAGCCAATGACGGCTGATCACATGATGTAAACTAAAGCTTGGTAATTGTTTATTTTTTCTCCTCACGCTGACAGCATGAGGATAAAAATAAAAGGTGATCACTGGCTTAGGTGCAAGGGACATTGGACCCGAAGAGGCAATTCTGCCTCATCTGTGCCCACCAGTACCACCTGCCAGTGCCACCTATCAATGCCCACCAGTGGTCCCAAGCAGTGCTGCCTATCAGTGTATCCAATCAGTGCCCATCAGTGCCGCCTCATCAGCGTACATCAATGAAGGAGACAAATTACCTGTTTGCAAAATTTTATATCAAAATATCCAAAAATATACAAAATTATTTTTAAAAATCTGTCTTTTCTTTTTTTTTTTTTTTGAACAAAAGAAAAAACCACAGAGGTGATCAAATATCACCAAAAGAATGCTCTATTTGTGGGAACTTTAAAAAAAAAAAAATTTGGCTAAGTATGACCAGGCAATTGTCATTCAAAGTGCATCAATGCAGAAAATTGGTCTGCACAGCAGGGGGGTTTAAGTGCCCAGTAAGCAAGTGGTTAATTTCCATGCCAAATATTGATTTCTGTAATAAAGATGTGTGCCCGCTGTGTATACGGCATGGGCGTAAGCAAGTCGCACACATATGAATGGTACTCATTGTAAATCATGGGGTAGAACTTGTGATGCAACTTTTCAGTCCCAAGTGGCCTTAGGCTCTCTTTCCACTACTGCAAGTTGTTGTGCGACTTGACACATGTGAAGTCGCAGGACAAGTCAAAACACATGTATTTCAATGTTCCCCCGTTCTAACTGGTGCAACTCCAAAAAAAGTTCTTGCACTACTTTGTTCCAACTTCAGTGCGACTTTTTCTCTGATGTTTTGAACTAGTCGCATGACATGGCATTAAGGCTCGGTTTCCACTATTGCAAGCCCAAAGTTGCATGTTTTTTTGCCGCGAGTTTCCCACAACTTTTTGCCAAAATTTGAAGCAATGCCTGTGCATTTTTGAGGTCTATGGACCTCAAGTCGCATCAAAGTGGGACCAAAGTAGTGCAGGGACTACTTTGAAGTTGCTGTGACTTGAAATCGCAGACATTTGAACGGTACTCATTGTAAATCATGGGGTAGAACTTGTGATGCAACTTTTCAGTCCCTAGTGGCATGACAAGTTGCAATAGTGGAAAACAAGCCGAAAAAGCACTTTGTAAAACTTTGGGGTTGAAATAGTGGAAAGAGAGTATTAGGCTAAAGCAGTAATAGGAAGATGCACTGTAAGAATTACTTCTAATTGTAGAAAACCAAACAGGCTCTTGCACTGAATCTAATTTATGGAAGATGTAACTGATTGGCCAGTGTATGGTGACCTTTAAAGATATGAAAACCTGAATTTCTCATGTTTAAGCCTCATACACACGATGGGACTTTGTACAAACTTTCCCGTGGATTTTTGTACAAAGGGCCTTGGCCTTAGGGTTCTTTCACACGGACGTGTCCGTGTACGGAGCCCGCTCTGCTCAGAGGAGGATCGCTCCGTGGATCCCCACTGAGCCTTAGGCCCCTTTCACACTGGGGCGGTGCGGGCGGCAGCGGTAAAACGGCGCTATTTTTAGTGCCGCTTTACCGGCGGTATTCGGCCGCTAGTGGTTTTAACCCCCCGCTAGGGGTTTATTTAAATCCACCCGCAAAACGCCACCACGGCGGCGTTTTACCGGCGGTATAGCCGCGCTGTCCCATTGATTTCAATGGGCAGGAGCGGTTTATACAACCGCTCCAAAGGTGCTGCTAGCAGGCCTTTTTTTAGGCCCCTTTCACACTGGGGTGTTTTTAGGCGCTACAGCGCTAAAAATAGCATCTGAAAAATGCCCTAAAGAAGCGGCTCCATTCACTCCAGTGAGGGCTTTCACACTGGAGCGGTGCGCTGGCAGGGCGTCACAAAAAGTCCTGCCAGCAGCTTCTTTGGAGCTGTGAACTCACCGATCCTCCCCATTGAAATCAATGGGGCAGCGTTGTGATACTGCCGGCAAAATGCTGCTCCAGCAGCGTTTTGCAGTTGTATTTAACCCCTTTTCAGCCGCTAGCAGGGGGGGTTAAAACCGCCCCACTAGCAGCCGAATAATGCAGCTAAAACGACAGTAAAGCCGCGCTAAAACTAGCGCCGCTTTACCGCAGACGCCCCCACCGCCCCAGTGTGAAAGGGGCCTTACTGTCCTGCTAGTGCACCGTTCCAGTGTGAAAGCTTGATTCACACTAGAGTGAATGGAGCCACTTCTTTAGGGTGTTTTTCAGGCACGGAGAAGAACCGGACACGGGGAGAAGATGCAGAGAGCGCGGAAGAAGAAGACCCCCAGAGCTGCCTAATAAATGACTTTAAAAACCTGTGTAGTGTGTTTTTTTCTTGACACTTTTCTCCCCCAGGTGAATGGGTAGGGGTAGTTGCTGCCATTTGGAGACTTCTTGCCCAAAAAAACTGGGAAAGTTGGGACAGCTACACTGACCTGGGAGACCACCACAGGTGGCTAGAGGGTCCAGGAGGGTGGAGAAAGTCTGCTGGAAGAAGGAGCTGGAGAACACTGTTTGGAGGCCAGGAGCGGGCCTGTGCAGCGAGATTCCCTTTTTACTTTCACTTTCTGTATGCGAAACCACCGCTGAGCACTTTGCCAGTTTACTACGGATCCACCTTCTACCTGACGGGATTCCCCGCTCTCTGGATGGATATCTCCTGGCTGATGACCAGTAGCCCAGTTTTGCCTTGAGTTCATTCATGCTGTTTCTGACCCCCTGTAATTAAGGGGTCCACCGGAGCTGGTAAGCACAATCATATACATTGATTTACTTCTCCCTATCCATCGGGTGGAAAGAGCTATCTGTCAGTTCCCAGATGAATTGTGTTTGCAGTTTTTATGGACTTCAGTTTATCATGTTAATAATTTTATTACTGTTCCATGATTATTGGACTCTGCATACATTTTAGTCTTGATATATTTTGCGCTGCACTTATTACTATTTATGATTTATTTTTGAGGTTGGTGTTACCTTTAGTGTTCAGCTTGCATAGTACATAATTATTTAGTTCGCGCTGATTGCCCTTTTGTTATAAGGGGTACCATGTACCCCATACTCATTCACATAGGGTGGGGGGCCGGGATCTGGGGGCCCCTTATAAAAGGGGGCTCCTGGATTCTGATAAGCTCCCCGCCCGCAGACCCCGATAACCAATGGCCAGGGTTGTCAGGAAGAGGCCCTTGTCCTCATCAACATGGGGACAAGGTGCTTTGGGGTGGGGGGGCATGTGGCCTGGTACGGTTCAGGGGGGGGCGCTCGCTCGTCCCCACCCCCTTTCCTGACCGGCCAGGCTGCGTGCTCGTATAAGGGTCTGGTATGGATTTTGGGGGACCCCCACGCCGTTTTTTCGGTGTAGGGGGTTCCCCTTAGAATCCATACCAGACCGAAGGGCCTGGCATGCACCTGGAGGGGGAACCCATGCCGGTTTTTCTCACGCTGCTTTAATAGGAAGATGTGTTTTTCCTATTGCAGCGAGCGCTGGAAACATTCTTGCGTGTAGGTACTCCTGTGTGTGCGCTGGTTCACACGCTGAATTAAGGATCTATCCAGTGCACCAATTAAGGTCTGAACCAACGCAGTGCATTCATCTTAGTAAATGACCCCCAGTGTGTCAACATGTGCTATCTGCCATCACGGGAGATCAATGTATGCATTTTGGGGGTGCAACCCCTTCCTCAATAATAAAGTAGCTGAGAGGAAGGGGTTGCACCCACAAAACACGTTCCTTGATCCCCCATGATGGCAGCTAGCACATGTTGACATTCGCAATTTGTGTGCATCTTTAAAATTTGGCTTTTCCAGGGGTGACATCACCCCATCTGCTGAATGCAGTATCAAAAACAGTTTATAAATACTCATGTCTGATATTGCCTTCAATTTCTACAAAAGTTGAACTTTGTAAGTTCCAGATTTGTGTATTTCTTGTTGGTTTTAAACATGCCTGTTTTACCTTAAAAGGACATTTCTACTTTTATTAATGTGACCTAATGCCGCGTACACACGGTCGGACTTTCTGGAAAGCTAGGTCCGACGTACTTGCCGCCAGACTTCCGGCGGACTACCGCCGGACTTTCTGAACGGCCGGACTTGCCTACACACGACTGGACTTTCCGGAATCCGGTCTTCCCGCTGGACTTCCGCCGGACTTTCGGAATGAACGGACTTTCCCACACACGGACAAGTCTCGGGTACGACGGGACTAGAAAAGGAAGTCAATCTCGCCACTTTTATCGGCGAGATTGAAACCTTGCGAGCCCCGTCGCAGGCATCCCAGGCCCTTAGGTCTGGTATGGAACTTAAAGGGGAACCCCCTACGCCGAAAAACTGGCGTGGGGGTCCCCCCAAAATCCATACCAGACCCCGATCCGAGCACGTAGCCCGGCCGGTCAGGAAAGGGGGTGGGGACGAGCGAGCGCCCCCCCCTCCTGAACCGTACCAGGCCGCATGCCCGAGTTGATCACCGAGTTGACCACGCCCCCTAAAACGTCACAGTCCCAGCATGCCCAGTAACTGTGACATCATAAGGGGGCGGGGTCTCTGCCTATATAAGTCACAACGGAGCCCTCAGAGACCAGTCCAGCCGGAGAGAGCGTCGTGTCAACATCTGGGGAAGAGAAGAGAAGACAAGAAGCCCAGAAGTCCGGACCTCTGCTGGCAAGAGAGCTACCTGAAGACAGAGGAGGAGCCGGCCGAAGAACTGGAACACCGGGAGAAGAGGCCGGAGAGAGCGGAGAAGAACCAACCGGACGCCGGGAGAAGATGAACTGGAGGGACCCCCGAAGCCGGAAGAAGACCCCCGAAGCCGGAGGAAGATCCCCCTGGAGCTGTTTAATAAATTATTTTAAAAACCTGTGTAGTGTGTTTTATTATTGACACTTTTTCCCTAGGTGAATGGGTAGGGGTACCATGTACCCCATACTCATTCACATAGGGTGGGGGGGCCGGGATATGGGGGCCCCTCTTATTATAGGGGGCTCCCGGATTCCGATAAGCCCCCCGCCCACAGACCCCGACAACCAACAGCCAGGGTTGTCGGGAAGAGGCCCTTGTCCTCATCAACATGGGGACAAGGTGCTTTGTGGCGGGGGGGCACCGCAGGGCGCCCCCTCCCCCAAAGCACCCCCCATGTTGAGGGCATGCGGCCTGGTACGGTTCAGGAGGGGGGGCGCTCGGTCGTCCCCACCCCCTTTCCTGACCGGCCGGGCTGCATGCTCGGATCGGGGTCTGGTATGGATTTTGGGGGACCCCCACGCCGGTTTTTCGGCGTAGGGGGTTCCCCTTAAAGTTCCATACCAGACCTAAGGGCTTGGGATGCCCCCCACGCTCGCCGCAATAGGAAAATTTGTTTTTCCTATTGCAGTGAGCGCGAGATGCAGTACCCTGCTCCTCCGACGTATCTGGTCCATCGGCTTTCCGTCAGGAACTGAGTCAGGCGGAGTTACGACGTAAAAATTTGAAGTAAGTTTCAAATCTAAAGTACATCGGATTTCCGACCGAAACGCTCAGTCGGAAGTCCGATGGAGACCACACACGGTCGGATTGTCCGCTGGATTTGGTCCGGCGGCGTCCATCGGACTTTTGTAGGTGAAAAGTCCGACCGTGTGTACGCGGGATAAAAATTTGTTATACAACAAACATGTTGGTTTGTTTTAAAAACCTTTTATAAATGCACATGTGATTGTGCTTGTATTAAAAAGATGATAATCAACAATGTGTGGCTTCTTCTTTCAATGCTCAAAAACTTTTTTTGTGGTAAAATTGTTTTTTTCTGTGACAATAGGGGTTATTTCCTAAGAGCAAATCCACTTTGCACTACAAATGCAGTCTCAGTGCAGTCTCAAGTGCACTTGTAGTGCAAAGTGTCTTTGCCTTTAGTAAATAACACCCAACAGTGCTTTATAATTTTGCACAATCACGCCATTTTCACGACTCCCCAAATTTCAGTCATGGTCAGCTAAAAGAAACACAAGCAGTAAATGTAAGCAAATATTTGTTCCGTTTAAAATATTTTTTTATTTAAAAAATGTCTCAGACATTGTCTGGCATATTGATGGCCCCTCTACCCGCAAAGTATTCCATGTATCTTAGACGAACCTCGTGGGCACTCAGGGGGGGCAAGCCAGGACGGCCAGCTTCAAGCGCCGTCAGGGTTGGTTCATTGAGAGTAATAACTCCGGCTTCAGGCCCAACTGAGCCAGCATAGTTCACAGAATTTCTCCTTAAAAAGTTGTGGAGAACACAGCAAGCCAGGATGATGTGATTGAGTTTATACTCCACCATGTGTATCGGTGTAAGAAATAGGTGGAACCGGCTGGCCATTAATCCAAACGTGTTCTCCACCACTCTTCTGGCTCTGGCCAGCCGGTAATTAAAACCCTCTGGTCCGGGGTGAGGGTCCTCATAGGGAATGGCCGCATAAGATGGTCCCCCAGCGCAGACGCTTCATCCGCAACGAAGATGAATGGGAGTTCTTCCGCATTGTCTTCTGGAGGTGCCAAGTCCAAGCTGCCATTCTGGAGACGCCTGTAGAACTCCATGTGGGCGATGACTCCACCATCTGACATCCGGCCATTCTTCCCCACATCCACATACAGGAACTCTTAAGTAGCCGACACCACTGCCAACATCACAATACTATTGAACCCCTTGTAGTTGTAATAGTATCACCCCGAGTTGGGTTTTGGGACGATGTGGACGTGTTTCCCATCAATTGCCCCTCCGCAGTTAGGAAAGTCCCACCACTGGGCAAAGTGGGAGGCCACAATCTGCCATTCCTGTGGGTTGGAAGGAAACTGTGGAGTCAAACAAGAAAAAAAAAATAATTTTGCACATAAACATGGAAAGCAGATTAGACACAAACATTCTTGCCCAACATCAGTATAACATTTATTTTAGGGAGTATTTAAAGACAAAGGTATAAGGTCCACCTATCAGATTCCCCCCCCCCCCCATGGGCAATTTAAATACATTTATGGGGGGGAGATGTTTTGGACAGGTAACCCTCTCCACTTCATTGAGAGAGGAATGCCTAAATAATGTGTATTACTTTGGCCAGCCCCTCCTTACTTTACACTATTGGCAGCCCACTGGACAGGTAAGAAGTGTAATAATACAAAGAGATAAATACACACTGTATACATTTTAGCACACTTTTACATTCTGCTATTACCTATCAAGATAATAATAGGATACAAAAACTTTAAACTTTACAACTTTAAACAGTACCATTTGAAAGTATTCAGGCAGGCCCTTGCATTACATGTTTTGGGGAATTCATCCATAAATCTGACCACAAAAGAGGTGGGTATAGTGTGTATGGGTTTGGCAAAGTCAGCAGATAGAGGATTGGTATCAGCTAAGTTAGCAGTTGGGGGAGGGAGGGTTCCAAATGATTTTGGGGCCCAACAAAAAAAAAAAAAGCCTCTGGCACTCTGCCTGAATTTCAAGCACACATCACAATTTTCAACATTTTAGGGGGTATTTAGGGTAAAGCATTACTATGGAGCTGACAAAATACATTGTTAATTGAGTAGACGAGGTGGATATAGGGCCCGGAGAGCATGCTGGGGAGTTAAGTGAAGGCAAATATGTAGGAAGGACAAAAAAAAAAATTACATAAAATTCCAGCAAATGAGGACAAAGGGGACATTCACAGCATATTACAATCATGGTAATTAGGGAATGAGGAAAGAAATACAATATATTAACAAACATTAAATACAATAAAATGTGATGTTAAAGGATAAAAATCTTACCTTAATATACCCCTTCTGCAGGACCTGGATGATGGCAGAACAGGTCTCCGGGATAATGATCCCCAGAGCCTGGGGGGAGATGCCTGTCGAGAACTTGAGGTCCTGCAGGCTTCTCCCCGTCGCTAAATACCGCAGGGTGGCGACTAGCCTCTGCTCCGGAGTGATGGCTTGCCTCATGCAGGTATCCTGCCTGCTGATATAGGGGGTTAAACAAAGCCAACAAATGGTGAAATACGGGGTCCGTCATCCAGAGAAAGTTCCTGAAATCATCAGGATTATTCTCACGGATCTCACGGAGCAAAGGCATGTGACAGAACTGGTCACGCTGGAGCAACCAATTCTTTGTCCATGAACTCCTCCCTGCCCTGGACTGGGCTTGTGTCAAAGTAAGGACCCCAAGCCCCCACACAGCACGAACTCTACGATGAGTACGTATACGCAACATGTCTAGGAAACGGACGGCTGCTCAGAACGAAGTAACAGAATGCACTGAAGAACAGCCTGTGAAGAGCAACCTGAAAATCAGTAACGAATGAAAAAGAACACAATGACAAGTCAATGGTAACTCGCTGCACGCACTGAAGAACAGATACAAACCCACAAGCACAAACTGAACAGCAGAAATACGTTCTGAAAACCATGAGTCTGAAAAAGTGCGAATCGTCTCTCACCAAACTTTTACTAACACGAGATTAGCAAAAGGAGCCCAAAGGGTGCCGCGCTTAGTACTGAACTGCCCTTTTAAAGTCTCATCGTACGTGGTGTACGTGACCACGTTCTTGGCGTTCGGAAATTCTGACAACTTTGTGCGACCGTGTATATGTAAAACAAGTTTGAGCCAACATCCGTCGGAAAAAATCCATGGATTTTGTTGTCGGAATGTCCGATCAATGTCCGACCGTGTGTACGGGGCATTAGTGTACTGTGTCCTCTGCACAGTGTGCACCTAAAGCTACCTGAAGACAATTGCTGGTATTCTCATACTAATAATACTACAGGCAGGCAGTTGATTCTGCTAACTGCAGTATAAGTATATATATATATACATCCCAGCTTTGTGCAGCTACATCTCAATGCAGGCCATTAGTATGTCTGGAAGGCCAACAAGGAGAGGCAGATAGTCACAAGCCAATAAAAGAGGGCAAGCAGGCTCTGTGTCTAGAGGCAACAGTGCTGGTCGTGGAGACGGTGCATCCTCATCAGCATGTGGCCATTGGGCACGCTTGTCCTTTTTTTCAGCAGCTGGCCTCGTTGAGCCGCAACATGCTGAAGACTTGGTAGAGTCCTCCTGGGGAATCCCCTGAACTGTTTGACCACAGTGTTGGGTACATGCTTCAGGAGGATGCCCAGCGTTTTGCAGGCTCCGATGATGGTACCCAGCTAGAGGAAGGCAGTAACGTGAGCCCAGAGGGAGGGGGTGGCAAGGAAAGTCCGTGTGCATTTCCGCAGGTCATATAATGCCAGTGCCCAGCTGGCTGACCTCCAAAAGGAATTTAACCTGCCCAAGAACTGCCTAATATGTGACATGCCCACCAGGTGGAACTCAACGTTGGCCATGCTGCAGCGGCTGCACACGCAGCAGAGGGCCATCAATGAGTACTAGGGATGCACCGATGCCACTTTTTTGACACCGAGTATGAGTACCGATACTTGACATCATGTACTCGCCGATACCAATTACCGATACCTGATTTTGGTCATGTGACCATTTTTTAAAAAATAATTAAAAATTACACATTTTCACTTAATATGAGGAATTGAAACGCAGTCAAAAGATTATGAAAGGAAACATGTTTATTTGCCGGTCACAAAGCTGTTAAAGCGCAAATTGCTCAGAACATGTAATATAAAAAATTATGTCAATGTCATCAATGACATGTACATTGCAAGTTTACAATGTTTAGGCATGAGGAGAAGCAAGTTTGTTTCCAGTTCAACTTACACATGTGTAAGAGAAACACATTTCACAGACAGAACATTCCAGGATGGCAAGGATGTGTGTTAGGATGGCATGTAGGCTGCAGTAAGGCCTTATGCACAGCTCAAAGCAGCTGCTTCTCCAGGTGTGTTAGCTCTTTTGAGCTTTTTTTCCTCTACCCGTTACCTCTTCCCCTGCATGCCTATGTGTTCATTCATGGCCATTGGCCAAGGAACACTATGTGGTTTCAGAAGTTTAGTGGCAGGGCAGCTTACAGGCAGCAGGCAGAAAAAAAATCCAAAGAAATTGGAAATGGAAATCTTTGGATCTTTTTTCTGCCTGTAAACTTTTCTGCCACTAAACTCCTGAAACTAGCGTGCAATGGGCTGACATGGAGGGGAGGCGTTAACAGGCAGAAAAAAACGTAAACTCCTTGAGGAGCAGATGCTTTTAGCTGCATTGTACAGGCATTATGCCTTGAAAATGAAAAGCTCAAATGTCACACAGAACATGAAATATCATCATTGGGGGGGCAGGAGGCGGAGCCTAGCAGAGCAGACATGCATTGTTAGAGCTCCACACCGCTGAGGAGAGAAGAGAAGGACAAAGCGGAGCCTGCAGGCTCAAAAGGTATCCATTTGAACCTTTTTGCCCCAGGGAACAAACTGTGAAAGTTTGGGCAGGAAATATGGTACTGGGAGGAAACCGTGGCAGAAATAAAAATCACCTCACAAAGAGCTCACAGGCACTCACTGCAGCTGAAGCAGCTCCAGTCACCTCACAATATACAGCATCAGGGCACTCTCACAGACAGAAAATGTCACAGCAAGACTCTCCATTTGAGTCAGATACAGAACAAATCCTCTCACAAACTTCTCCACAAGCCTCCTCAGTATCCCCAGTAATATTATTACAATTTGAAAAGATGCTTCATAAGGCTTTAAAACAAACCTCAGACCAAATAACAAAAAGCCTAACCAAAGAAATAAGAGAGCTGGGAAACCGCACCGCAGCCTTAGAAATAAAAATGGATGAAATTGAAATTACAACCCAAGAAAATATAACAGAATTGGAACATTTAAAAAAAGAGAATTTAATACTTCAAACTAAGCTCGAAGATTACGAAAATAGAGCCAGACGTTCAAACTTGCGCATAAGGGGAATACCTGAAACTGTGACAGACCTGCAATCTACTATTACTGCTCTATTACAAGAACTAAAGCCAGATATCCCTATTGAACGTTTAGAACTGGACAGAGTACACAGAGCCCTCACAGCCAAAAAGAAAGATGGACCCCCACGTGATATAATCACAAAATTTCATTATTACAGAACGAAAGAACAAATACTAATTGCTGCAAGAGAAAAAAAGGAACTTAATTTTCAAGGACACAATTATCAAATTTTTGCTGACCTATCCCAACTTACTATTACTAAAAGACGATCCATGAAACCCCAACTAATGGAACTGCAACGCCACAACATTGTGTATCAATGGGGCTTCCCCTTTTCAGTCAGATTTAACTACCAAGGTACAATTTACAGAAGCAGATCAGCAGATGAACTACAACAAACCCTTTTAAAATTAAATCTGACAGAACCCACAAGCAGCAACACTCCCACACGCAGAAGAATGGCATCATCTTCACCTTCAGGCAGCACCCAGAAAATTTCAGAACAAAATGGGAAGCATCATTCTCACAAAAAAGGCCGTTATGCCACATCATCCATGGACCAAGAAGATTCAATAGACTGACATCCTAATTCCTGATATCTCTTCATTTATTATACTAAGAGATGGTTCTCTATAAAAAACCTATATTTATAACTGAATGTAACTGCATTCTGATAGTCACACACTGTGTGGGATCATGTTACATTCCAGTTATATTTCTTATTACTTCTGATTCATATAGCCTTAGAATATATAAGTGAAATAAGGAAATTCTTGTTCAGTTATATATTATCAGGTAATAACAATAGATTTATTACTTTTTAAGACAAATATGTTCAATAACCCAGAAGTAATGGAAGCTTTTTCTTTCTTTTCTTAAAACAAATATATTATTACCTAACTAGTTCCTAGAATTATGTTTTTGTTTATTCTAATCTGAAGCAATACAACCTCAATTTTATGAGTTAACATATCTAAACAGTTACATATGAATAAAATATGTAATTGTTTACTCTAAAAGGGTTAAAATCCCAAAATAATTCAAACTATCTTCATCAATACCAAAGTTATTAACAGTACCTTTCTAACTGAATTATTTAGCCTAGGGCAAGACTAACCATATACAACCACCCTGGAATAAATAATTTCAACAAAAACTATATTCTGCACTCCAATTAATGAAACATCATTTTGATGTCTTTTGACATAGCACTTCTCTCCTGTAAGCGGAAGATCCGTGTACCCCCATTAGCCCTCCTCATTCTCCCAACCATATTTTCACGGGTAAATTGTGATTACTTGCAAAAAATAATTTATACAATGTATCATCTAATCTCATATGTTTTTTGTTTACTCTTTACTCCAGAATTCACTGGTTTCTTTTCTATCTATTCATCTCTTCAGTCCACACAGGTTGATCTGCGCAGCCAGCTCTGCAGAACAAAAAGTAAGTCAAAACTATTTGATCTGTTGCCATGGCACCACTGAATATACTTTCCCTGAATGTTCAGGGAATAAATGTCCCTCAAAAAAGGACCAAAGCCTTCCGTACTTTCCATAACAAGAAGGCTCACATAGTATGCCTCCAAGAAACACACTTCACCAAAGATTCTACTCCAAAATATATTTCTCCTTTTTATCAACAAATTTACACGGCTTCTGCCTGTACCAAGCAAAGGGGAACTCTAATTGCATTTCACCGATCCACACCATTCACCTTATCATCAGAAATTAAAGACCCAGAAGGTAGATACCTGATACTCATGGGTTATATAATGGATACAGCAATCACGGTGATTTCCTACTACGCTCCTAACAAACAACCTACACCATTCCTCTCACATATATTACAAGTGATTAATACACACAAAATAGGAACAGTGATAATGTGTGGGGATTCGAACCAGGTCCTCCTCCCATTTCTAGATAAATCACCTTTTACACCATCCAAAATAACCTCTAGATTACCTTTTTCTCAACTTCTTTCCAAATACAATCTGGTAGATTCGTGGAGAGAAAGTAACCCAATGAAAAAGAAATTCACTTATTTCTCGCACCCTCATCAAACCTTCACCAGAATAGATCATATTTTTCTAACAATAGGAATGATACCAGAAATTATTGCATCAGATATAATTCCGATTCCGTGGTCTGACCATAATGCAGTATACACTACTATAGCCTCAGCCATACCAAAAGCGCATGACCCAACGTGGTACTTACCGGACATAATGCTCAAACACCCACTACATCAGATGGCCATTGAACAAGCTTTAAAGGAATACATATCAATTAATAATACAACAGACATCTCCCCAATAACACTGTGGGAAGCTCATAAGCCTGTCTTGCGTGGTACAATACAAAGACAAATGGCACTATTTAAACGGGAACGCAAAAATCTAGCAAAAAAACTAGAACTCAATTTTAATGCAGCCTACATATCATTTCAAGATAATCCATCTCAGAGTACAAAATCTCATCTGGAAAAATCTTGATTGGAATACGATCTATTTCTCACTGAGTCAGTTGATAAATCCCTCAAACGCTCCAAACACAATTTCTACATGAATACAAACAAACCAGGTACATATTTGGCTCGGGCATTAAATTCAACTAACAAATCTTTCAAACCAATACGTTTGAAATTATCAAAAAATGTTTACACTTGTAATCCAGTTAAAATAGTCCATAAATTTCACTCACATCTCGCAACTTTATACAAGACAAACAATGAATTTAATCCTACAGAGGCTGAATCCTTCTTCTCAAAAATAACCTTACCTGAGTTATCTCAGAATCAAAAAAGCAGTTTGGATGAGCCTATAACTATAGATGAAGTTGCTAACGCCATAAAAGACCTAAAACTTAACAAAAGACCAGGCCCAGACGGCTACTCGGCTTTATACTATAAAACATTCTCAGAAATACTCTCTCCCATTCTCACTGAAACTTTTAACAAACTTCTAGATGGACATTCTTTTCGGCAAGAAACACTAATGGCAATTGTTTGTATGATCCCAAAACCCCTTTCTGATGATACTTCCTGTGTGAATTATCGGCCTATCTCTCTGTTAAACCTCGATATTAAATTATTAGCAAAAATAATAGCAAAACGCCTCAATAGCATTATAGGAAAATTAATACATAGAGATCAAGTAGGCTTCATGCCAAATAGACAGGCAGGCGATAATATACGCAGGGCAGTGTTATTGGCACATATTGCTAAAAAACGGAAAATCCCTTTATGTTTTCTATCTCTCGATATTAAGAGGGCATTTGACACAGTATCCTGGCAATATATGCAATATTCATTACAAAAATGGGGTTTTGGACCCCACTTTTTAACATGGATCAAAGCATTATATAATAAACCCAAAGCCTATATAAAATATGCTGGATACAAATCTGAAGCCTTTAATATCGAAAGAGGTACCCGACAGGGTTGCCCATTATCTCCCTTATTATTTGCCCTTATACTCGAACCCATGGCCCAATACATCAGAACAAACCAAACTATAACTGGCATTGAAGTAGGAGGTATTACACACAAATTATGTATATTTGCAGACGATACATTACTTTTTCTATCATCACCACAGGTCTCTGGTCCTAACTTAATACCAGCTCTTGATGGATTTGCAGCCCTATCCGGCCTTATGATTAATCCTAAGAAATGCCTAGTGCTTAATATTTCACTCACAAACATGGAATTGATCCCGGCTGGGGCTGCACTCCCATTCACATGGGCAGAAAAATCAATCCCATATCTTGGAATTCATTTAACAGCATCTCATTCTGACTTATTCTCAACCAATTATCCTCCTGTATTAAGACAGATCACAAATCTAATAAAACAATGGTCGCAACTTCCTTTATCCTGGATAGGGAAGATTAATGCAATCAAAATGACTATTCTACCCAAATTGCTTTATCTATTCAGAGTCCTCCCTATTCCAATTCCTTCCTATTTTTTGAGAATAGTACAAAAAAGAGCAACTTCGTTTATATGGGGCTCTTCTAAACCACGTATACCTATACACACACTACATCTTCCCAAAAATAAAGGAGGCCTAGGATACCCTAATTTTACTAACTACTACAGAGCAGCACATTTGGCCAGTCTGTCCAAATACCATGCAAAACAGGAAATCCCATTATGGGTATTTATAGAGGCTTCAGAAAATGACCCTCTATTAATATCAAATTTATTATGGCTTGATCCTAAAGACCGTTTTAAAATTCATAATCCCATAACTAAACACTTCTTATCTCTCTGGGATAAACTAAAAACCAAATATCAGTTACAATCTCCACACAATCCTCTCCTTTCTTTTATCAGAAATCCGGCCTTTTATCCGGCATGGATCTACCCAAATTCTTTTAAAGCTTGGACAACATCAGGCATTCAGACACTAAATGACTTCATAGCATCTAAATCATTCCTTTCATTCCCATTGCTTAGAGAAAAAAATGATCTACCAAACTCTGAGATATTTAGATATCTCCAAATCAAAAATTTCTATACACCATTCCTAAAGGGGGATACACCATTATCCCAATTATCCATTTTTGAATCAATCTGTACAAAAGATCCATTTGCTAAAGGTACAATTTCATCACTTTATAATCAATTATATGGAGTAGCAAATCTTAATAGACCCTCTTACGTTCAGAGGTGGGAGGAGGACCTGGGACGAACTTTAGAAGAAACGGACTGGTCTAACATATGGCTCACATCTAAGTCATCTTCACCCAACATCTTGGCACTGGAGACAAATTATAAAGTCCTAACTCGCAGGTACCTTGTACCCGCTAGAGTGGCAAAATATTCACCTAATACCTCAGCTCTTTGTTTTCGAGGATGCCCAGAAATAGGCACATATTTACACATATGGTGGACATGCCCAGTAATCCAAACCTTCTGGAAGGAAGTCTTCGTGATTGCATCTAAAATATTTTAAAAAATAATACAACCAGATCCATATTTAACTTTACTTAATCTAAAACCGGAATGGTTAACACTCTCTCAATTCAAACTTATGATCCAACTAATAACGGCTGCAAAACAAACAGTGGCCAAGGCATGGAAATCTCCTACATTGGTACTAGCAGAAACAATTCACAGAATGAATAATACAATGTCCCATGCTAAGATGGTTGCCATCGATCAAAATCAAATTCCAAAATTTGAAAAACTTTGGCATCCTTGGATAAAACAACAGTTCCTGTCAAACTTCAATGACTCTGTCCTGTTGCCATGGTAACAGATTAAATGACTTACAGAGACACCCATTCTAAGGCTTCAAAGAGAACTAAAAAGAATAATAAACTGACGAGCGGGACAACCTTGTGGACCATACCTCTACCTTTCAACCCTTTTTCTTCTTTCTCTTTCCTTTTCTCCACCTTACGATTAAAGCTCATTATCAGAATTTATTTGACCTATATACACTCTACTTGTAAACAATATGTATAGTAGGTATAAATCATTTAAATACCTACAAAAGTAACTAAGGAAATGATATATATCTTTAATTTAGGTTTACGTGAACCCAATGTTTAATATTTGAAATTTCATGATATTTACCTATATAAACCCTACTGTAAAACAATGAGCTTACTTTATAGATCCTTGTAAACTTACTTTATGTATCTTTATAACATTGTATACTCAATAAACTTCTTTTGACAAGAAAATATCATCATTGTTGATGATGCCACGTATAAAACAAACATCACAAGTTCATGTCATCACATCAACCAACCCAAGTGCGATACAGTTAAATAATGTTAGGCCTGAGGAGGAGCAACTGAACAGTACCTCAAAACTAACATTATTTTGTAAACATTTTTTAAATAATAGAAAAAAGTGCTAGCTTCTAGTTCAACTTCTTATGAAACTCGTGAAAAAACATTTTTCACAGACCAAAATTAGGGCCATTCCAGGATGGCAAGGCCAAAGAGCCAAGGACTTAGCAGCAGTAAGGCCACATGCACAATAAAGCTCAAAGTAGCTGCTCCTACAGGCGTTTGAGCCCCCTGTTTTTGAGCCTTTCGTTTGCCTGTAGTGTTAACTCTATGCCGCTCCATCTTAGGCTATGTGTCCCCCATGCATTGCACGTTGAATCGATGTGCATAGGTGATTCACTTTTGCACTTAAGGAAAAAGGTTATGGCATGGAGTTAAAAAGGCATATTTTTTTTTTTTAAAGGCCAACATGGAGGGGAGTTAACAGGCAGAGGAAACGCTAAAAAAAACGCTCAAATGCCAGGTGGAGCAGTTGCTTTGAGCTGCAGCGTGCAACTGTGCATGAGGCCTTACAGTTGGACAGTAACAGGTGGTAGATTACTTTTCCAATTCAAATGCAGGTGGCAAGTTTTTTTAAGAAACAGAAGAATCTCTGCATGTATAGTTAGTCGGTTTCTGGTGTCAGTCAGAATGTGTGACGCTGCACTGAACAATCTCTCACTTTCCACACTACTGCAAGGAGCTGAAAGATATTTTTGTGCCATTTGGGCTAGAGTGGGAAATGACAGTTTATTGACTGCCCAATACTCAAGAGATTTGTCCAAACGAGGCACAGTGACCTCTCCAAGATATGCTTCTAGTTGTATGGTAGCAGCTGTGGGAGCACTGTTCTCAAATGTAGATGAATAAGCAATTTCTTGAAAAACACTGTCCACATTCACACCGGTACCTGGCTGTTGTTCAGTGCGAGGCCTTTTGGTAGGTGGTTTCTCAAGCACCTCAGGTGTAGCTGCCTGTGCCTGTAGTACATGTACAGAAGATATTTGTTGCATTTCCAGCACGAACATCTCTTTGGCCAGCATCTGCATTTGAGAAGAACCGATCTTTATACCTAGAAGAAGAAAAATACAAGACATTAGACAACGTCATGCTAGCAAAGCAACAACTGTGGAAGCTTGCTGTGGGAGCACTGCTAGAAGGAAAGGTGATGGCGGGGGACACGGCAAAAACAGTTGTCTGGCCTGCTCTGTGCAAAACCATTACATAGAGGCAGAGCAGGTAAGTGTGTTTGTCATTTTATCGATTTTGTTTTGTGTTTTTTATGAAGGTGAGATTTACAGTGTTATCACTTGCATTACAAAAATTTTTTTTAATGCAAGCAAGTGATAATATCACTGTAAAATATCACCTTCATCCAAAAAACAAAAAACAAAATCATATCATCAATATTCAAATAAAAACAATGCAAAATAGCAGCCAGCAATAATTGATTACCTTAGATCGAGTAAGGTAGCGATGCAGTAAAGTGGATTTTGCTCCATGTCAGAGAACCGTTTCTGCAAAGCACCAAGCAATGTGTTCTTCATCGTTTTAACACCGTGGTCCTCATCCACTTCTTTAGATAATAATCGCTGTAGCACAGTCACTGCAGGAATTACATCTGAGGCAAAAGAATCTGAACAACTCACATGCCGAGTCAACTCTTCAAAGGGAGCCAAGATGTTGATCATCTTCTCCATAAGATTCCACTAATTTGCATTGATCGTTGCAGGCAGCTCATGTTCTGACACATATATTCCAATGGCCCATTTTTGCTCTATCAGAGACTGCAGCATGTAAAAAGTGCTGTTCCAGTGAGTCTGAACATCTTGTTGAAGTCTTTTAATGGGTTGACCAAGCTGGATCTGAATATCTTGCAGCCGAGAATATGCCAGGTTTGAATGTTTAAAGTGCCCAACTATTTTGCGCCCAACTCCCACAGCCTCTGTAATGCTGCGCTGTGATAAAAGCCCCTCTGAGACAGCCAGCTGCATTGTATGTGCCACACATGAAAGACTCTGAAGACCAGCATCTTGTACACCTTTTATCATATTTCTGCCATTATCACGGACTACCACATGGACAGAACTTTTGGGAATCGCCCAAGTGTCAAGCGTTTCTTCTAGTATGCTTCTTATAGCTTGGCCTGTGTGAAAGCCTTGAAATTTCTTTGCGTGCAGCATGACTTGGTACAGAGTGAAATTGGCATCAATCCACTGTGGAGTTTAGCTAAATACAGACTTGGGACTCACACTACTGCTCCAAATGTCCGTGGTGAAACTGATAGCCTTTATGTCCTCCTGTAGCATGTTGGTAATGTGTTTTTTCACTATATTGTGTAATTGTGGCAACGTGACATCTGTGACATGATGGCGGCTGGGAATTTCGTACTTTGGCTCCAAAAGATTCATAAGTCGCCGAAAACCCACATTGTCAACTATTGATAGTGGCTGATCATCAAGAACGATGAATTGGGTAACTACTTCAGAAATATTTTTAGCCCTTGGGTTATCCATGGAAAATTTTTCACGTCTGGCAAGGGTTTACTGCAGTGTCAGCTGCTGAGTGCAAGAGCTAGTGACAGCTGTAAATTCGCTATGCTCAGTCTTGTGTTTCATTTTGAGGTGTTTTATGAGATTACTGGTATTATAAGAACTAACTTTTGAACCTCCTCTGGATATTTTGGCAGAACGAACAGAGTTTACCGTCTGCAATGTGTCTGTTGGTTTCATCAATTTTAAAAAACTTCCAGACAGCTGACATTTTGCTGGTGGCAGTGGCATCCGTTTGCATTGCACTTAAAACCAGAAATTAGTAAGTCTCTCCACCTTAAGGGGGAAAAAAATGAGGAAAATGGGGAAAAAATTTTGAGCCCAAATGTTTTGTTTTCTGATTTTTTCACACATGATGACACCTACTATTTTTTAGAATAATAAAGCTGCTCTCACCGGTGGTTGTTGTTTGTTCCTGCTGCATCCAGCATCTTGGTATGGCCAAGTAAACCAGCGGGGATGATGACATCCATCTGTCGGGTACAACGGTCGGTATCTCTACAATACAAAAAGCAGAGGATTGTTTCAGAAAGGCACATGCAGGAAAATATTAGGCAACAGACAATAATAGGGGGAGTTGGGGAGGGAATGACCAGGACTTCTCCAATTAAGTCCTACCTCACCATGGAAGAAAACAATGGGGACTATTGGGGTACCTCATGAAGACATGCAAAATAAATAAAATTTAAATTTATTCAAAAATAGACATTTAAAAAAAATCTATATATACACAATATAGATTGACAACGGTATAGTAAAGACATGTTACAGTACAAAATTTGTTGAAATAACAATTTAAAGCGCCCGCATAGGTGAATGAAGGCAGGTTTTGAATACTTAAGGACGTGAGCCTCAACAGTTTCGCGGTCAAGCCGCTTCCTCAGGAGGCGTCCAAGTAAACTCTCTACAAGGTAGAACAATCAAAATTACTAATACATAGTGGTGAAAAATAATGTACAGTAGATAACATGACATTGGAGTAGTTATTCAAATTTTAAGAACACACTCACCAACCACTGCCCCTTCGGGCTTGGACGGCACTTGTGAGACGCCCACTTTTGGGCGTTCCCCCGGGGGTGAGCAAGGGTTTTTTTTTTGCGAAGTAAGCTATTATATAAAAAGCAAAAAGTATATGATGAGTGTTGGTGTGGGGTATCAGCTAATGGTAAAGTGATGGCCACCTCAGTGAGTAGGGTGGGAAGACAGTGAGGAAAGGGGGAGGGAGCGGGAGGAAAAGAAGGGGGGAAAAGGGGAAGGGGAAAAGGAAGGGGGGACAGGGAGAGGGACAAAAGGGGGGAAGGAAGTGGGGGGGGAGGAAAGGAGTGAAGGGAGATAGATAGGGAGTGAAGGGAGGAAAGGAGGGAAGGAAGAAAGGGACAGGAGGGGGAGAGGGGAGGGGGGGAAAGGGGGGGGCAAAAGGCAGGGAAGGGGGGGAGGGGGAGAAAAAATATACTATCTCGACACTGACATATACTGACTGATCACCATATTCTTAAGAAATATATTAGATCTACCCCAGAGTTGGTCTTCAGAAGAGCTACCTCCCTGAGAGATAAGCTCACTCATAGCCATTATAAACAGAGGCGGCTCTCTAATTAGGCAAATTAGGCAGCAGCCTAAGGCCCGCGCTCCCAGGGGCCTCGCGGCCGCCGTCTAGTTTGCCTAAGTTGTGTGTGGAAATGGGAGGGAATGTGCCCCGGTCGGTGTCCCTGAACCGTCTTTAACACGGGGGAACGCGGTGTCCGCAACTACTTTTCCCAGCTGAGGGTGGGTGGGCGGACTGACCACTTGAGAACTGCTTGATGTCCCGGGTCAGTGGGTGGCTGTATGTATTTCCCTCCCCCGGCTCCTTCCCTTCTGCTGCGCTCATCTAATCTCCTGCATGCAGCGGCTGAGCAGCTCCCTGCTCTACTCTCCAGAATGGATTGGCCTGCAATGGAGGACTTGCTAGAGCTGCCGTGTCATCGAGGAGCCAGTCTGTCACAGCCTTAAGGTACTACCCGACACTGACAGGCTGACAGCATCCCGTGATGCCACCTCCTGACTGAGAGCACCGCGAAAATCAAGGCTGCCAGCCGCCCGTGACCTCACAGCCCTGAGTGACGTGATGTATGCCATCTGGCATATGGTGCCACCCACTGACCCCCTGCTATAATTATAATCCTCCTCATTATCCCCCTGTTCTGGCATCCCACTTCCCTATCTCCTGTCATCATACTTCCTATCATCACCCCTGTCATAATTTCTATCCTCACCATAATCCCCCTGTTCCTGGCATCCTACTACCCCACCCCCTGTCATTTTCATCCTGCCTGCACCCCACTGCCAGCTTCTTACCACCCCACCCCCATCATCCTCATCTCCCCTGCACCTCACTGCCAGCTTCCTACCACCCCACCCCCATCATCTTCATCCTCCCTGCACCTCACTGCCAGCTTCCTACCACCTCACCCCCGTCACCTGCATCCTCCCTGCACCTCACTGCCAGCTGCCTACCACCTCATCCCCGTCATCTTCATCCTCCCTGCACCCCACTGCCAGCTTCCTACCACCTCACCCCCATCATCTTCATCCTTCCTGCACCTCACTGCCAGCTTCCTACCACCTCACCCCCGTCATCTTCATCCTCCCTGCACCTCACTGCCAGCTTCCTACCACATCACCCCCGTCATCTGCATCCCCCCTGCACCTCACTGTCAGCTTCCTACCACCCCACCCCCATCATCCTCATCCCCCCTGCACCCCACTGCCAGCTTTCTACCACCCCACCCCATCATCTTTATCACCCCTGCACCTCACTGCCAGCTTCCTACCACCCCACTCCCGTCATCTTCATCCCCCCTGTACCCCTCTGCCAGTTTCCTACCCCCCACCCCTCTGTCATCTTCATCCCCCCTGTACCCTACTGCTGACATCCTACCACCTCATCCATTGTGATCAGCATCCCCATCATTCCTCTGTATTCCACCTCTGGCATCCTACCACCCCACCCCCTGTCATCATCATCTTAATTCCTCCTGGTACTCCACTGCCAGCTTCCTACCACCCCACCCCCTGTCATTATCACCCCCCCATACCCCACCTCTGACATCCTACCACCCTGCCTTGTGTCATCAAAATCCCCATCATCCCCATGTACCCCATCTCTAGCATCCACCACCCTACCCCCATTATCATCATCATTATCTTCCCCCCTTTACCCCACTGTCAGCCTCCTAGCAACCTACATCCTGTCATCATCTTCTCTATCCTTATCATAATCTTAGCCTGGTGTCCTACCACCCCACCCCCTGTAATCTTTATCCCCCCTGTACCCCACTGCCAGCTTCCTACCACCACACCCCTGTCATCATTATCCCACCTGTATCCCATTGCCAGTTTACTACCACCCCACCCCCTGTAATCTTCATCTCCCTTTACCCTACTGCCAGCTCCCTACCACCATCATCGTCCCCATACCCCACCTCTGATATCCTACCACCCTGCCCCCTGTCATCAACATCCTCATCATCCCCCTGTACCCTACCTCTAGCATCCAACCATCCTACCCCCATCATCATCCCCCTGTACCCCACCTCTAGCATCCAACGATCCTACCCTCATCACCCCCCCTGTACTCCACTGCCAGCTTCATACCCATCCACTGTCATCATTATGCCCCTATGCTGACTTCCTACCACCCCACCAATTTTCATCAACATCCCCTTCATCCCTCTCTTCCCCACCTCTTGCATCCTACCACCCCACCCCTATCATTATCATCCCCATCATCCCCCTGTACCCCACCTCTGGCATCCTATCACCCTACCCCTTATCAGTATAGGGAAGATCTCAGCCTCTCACCCCAATGCTGCCACCATCATCGAAAACTGCATCCTGTCATCCAACCAACTGTACCCCAACAGTTGCATTACACACCACAATACTGTCCTGCCACCCAGCGAGAGGTAATGATGTGCTGTAACCTCTGGCAAACAATCAGTGAGTGATAATGATGAGCAGTAATCCTTAGCAACCAATCAGTGAGCAGTAATAATGTGCAGTAACCTCTAGCAACCAATCAGTGAGTAATAATGATAAGCAGTAACCTACAGCAACCAATCAGTGAGCAGTAATAATGTGCAGTAACCTCTATCAACCAATCAATGTGCGGTAATGATGTGCAATAACCTCTAGCAACCAATGGGTGGGCAGTAATGATGTGCAGTACCTCTAGCACCAATCATTGAGTGGTAATATTGTGCAGTAACCTCTAGCAACCAATCAGTGAGCAGTAATGATGTGCACTAACCTCTAACAACCAATCGGTGAGCTTGGAGCAATCAGTGAGTGTGAACCAGACTTTTATGTGTACATTATTAAAGTGTTTTTTTTTTTTAGAAAAGTCTATGTGCATGTTTGTTTTTTGGGATATTGGGGTGGGGAGCAAAATTGCTAGGGGTCTATCGCTTGAATTATTTTTCCCATTATGGGAGTTAGTAGGGCCTCATGTCTAAGATTTGCCTAAGGCCTCACAAAGCCCAGAGCCGCCTCTGATTATAAAACCCCTACATCCCGCCCAAGAGAGCCTCGAGGCACGTTTAAGTGCGGCAATTGTCCACACTGTCCTTGGATCCAAGAAGGACATCAATTTGTCCTCCCAAATGGAGAGTTATTCTCTCCAAGACATTCTGCCAACTGTGGTATGAGAGGCGTAATCTACCTGATGATTTGTGCCTGCAAGGCCTTCTATGTTGGGAAAACCATCAGGGAACTACGGCAAAGACTGGGGGACCACCTGTATGCCTCCACCAACGGCAAGCTCACTACTGTGTGCCGCCATTTGACCCTGATTAACCCCGGTTAAATTTATTGTACTGGACGTTATTCCAGAGGATCCCAGAGGAGGCGACTGGGATCGTCAAATCCTCAAACGGGAATCGTTCTGGATTGAGCGATTGAATGCTCTCATCCCCCCTGGCCGCAACGAGGCACATACGTATAAGCATTTTCTTTAGTGGACTAGTGGTATCCCAGGCCATCCAGCTTTGCCTTCGCTCTCTTTTGGTTTCCTACATAGCCTTTATTTTACACTGATTTTGTCATTCATCAACCCTCCTCCTTTTCCCTCCTCTCCCATCCCCCCCTTCCCCCCCCCCCTTCTTTCCCTTCTTCCCGTCCCCATATGGATTTCTTCTATATGCCTTATGGATATTGTATTAGATGTGACAGATCCCCAATTTACTTGCAAAGAGATTCTTTTTATTATTCTTTATTTTGTATTGTATATCTTCATCCCTTATTGTTGGCTTGTAATGTGCTGTATTAATTTGTCTATTACTGCATTGTTGTTGTAATGCTCATTCTACTTGTTATATTTTGTGTTAGGATGCAAGCATCCATGCCGGTGAATTGGACTTCTCTCCTCCTCTGGCTGGATACAGTGCTCCCCTAACATCTATCTGTGACTCATTCAAGTTTTTCTCATGTACTACAATCCCCTCCCACTAATACGGTATGAGGAGTTTATTCTCCCCCTAGTGGCGGGCATGCGGCTTTCCAGCGGTGGTGGGGCCTCCCTCGTTGGGCGGCCTCTCCCCCTGCTTCCCTCAGGTGGTGCTTACAGCATCACCAATATTAGGGCTATGCGCATGCGCGGAATACCCTCCCACGCATGCGCAATAGAGGAGAGTCGGACCCGGTGACGGCGGCACTCAATGCCCACAGCGCCGTACGTCTTCCGGGTTGGGGGCACATAAGACAGCCGCCATGGCTGCCTTGTGTGGACGGCGGACACCCCGGAGGTTATCAACCAGCAGACCCACAATAAGTGGTTAGCCAGTTCGGCGGCCCCTCTTTTTTCTCCTCATTACCTCTCTGACTGGATGATGCAGTGACCACGGTGGACCTCTCCTCTGGAGGACCCCGTGGGTACACCATCCTCCAGCAACAATTTGTCTCTAATACCATATTTTTTACTTCAAGGGCCCTTCTTACCCATGTATGCTGAAGTGTTTCCCAAAAGTGGTCGCTGGGAATCAATTTTTATCCCCGGGTGTCAGTAACAACAGCTTTTATTTTTCATCTAAGTGTTGGTGGGTTGTGCTTCACTTCTATATGAACAATTGCAAGCTTCACCAAGTGTGGAGGGTTATTCTCATTTCTCTTCCCTCCCCCTTTTCCTTTCTCGCCAACATCCCCCTTTCTCCCCTTCTTTCATCCCCCTTCCTCTCTTTTTTCTTTTTTCCCCTTCCCCCTCCCCTCCCCATTTTTCCCCCTCTTTTTTCCCCCTCCTCCTTCCCTTTCCCCCCCTCTGCCACTTCCCTCCCCTCCTCCCCCATCCCCTGTCCCGCCCAACCCCCCCTTTTTCTCCCCCTCTTCCCTGCCTTTTGTCCCCCCCTTTCCTCCCCCAACCCCCTCCCCCTCCTGTCCCTTTCTTCCTTCCCTCCTTTCCTCCCTTCACTCCCTGTCTATCTCCCTTCACTCCTTTCCTCCCCCTCAACTTCCTTCCTCCCTTTTGTCCCTCTCCCTGTCCCCCCTTTCCCCCCCTTCCTTTTCCCCTTCCCCTTTTTTCCCCCCTTCTTTCCCTCCCCCTCCCTCCCCCCTTTCCTCACTGTCTTCCCACCCTACTCACTGAGGTGGCAATCACTTTACCATTAGCTGATACCCCACACCAACACTCATCATATACTTTTTGCTTTTTATATAATAGCTTACTTCGCAAAATAAAAACCCCTTGCTCGCCCCCGGGGGAACGCCCGAAAGTGGGGCGGCTCACAAGTGCCATCCAAGCCTGAAGGGGCAATGGTTAGTGAGTGTGTTCTTAAAATTTGAATAACTACTTCAATGTCATGTTATCTACTGTACATTATTTTGCATCACTATGTATTAGTAATTTTGATTGTTCTACCTTGTAGAGAGTTTACTTGGACGCCTCCTGAGGAAGCGGCTTGACCGCAAAACTGTCGAGCCTCACGTCCTTAAGTATTCAAAACCTGCCTTCATTCACCTATGCGGGCGCTTGAAATTGTTATTTCAACAAATTTTGAACTGTAACATGTCTTTACTATACTGTTGTCAATCTATATTGTGTATATATAGATTTTTTTAAATGTCTATTTTGAATAAATTGAAATTTTATTTATTTTGCATGTCTTCATAAGGTACCGCGATAGTCCCCATTGTTTTCTTCCATGGTGAGGTAGGACTTAATTGGAGAAGTCCTGGTCATTCCCTCCCAAACTCCCCCTATTATTAATTCTAGAAGGATGATGGTACCCACAAACTATACACCTCTCTTCTTTAACCGTGTGGCATTCATTTCATAAGGCAACAGACAATGATGATTTATGTAACGGCAGCAGTCATTTGCTGCCATGATGGACATGTTAAGCAACAGAGACAATGTGGGACACTAAGTTATGTAACACACACAAACACAGGCCGGCCGCCATGCTGGACAGTGGACATTATGTTAGGCAAGAGAGAGAGAGACAATGTGGGACAAACTAAGTGTAACACAGGCCGGCCACCATGTTAGGCAAGAGAGAGACAATGTGGGACAAACTAACTTAAGTATAAAACAGGCCGGCCGCCATGTTAGGCAAGAGAGAGACAATGTGGGACAAACTAACTTTAGTATAACACAGGTCGGCTGCCATGTTAGGCAAGAGAGAGACAATGTGGGACAAACTGACTTAAGTGTAACACAGGATGTCCGCCATGTTAGGCAAGTGAGAGAGAGACAATGTGGGACACAAAACTAACTTAAGTATAACACAGGCCCGCCGTCATGTTAGGCAAGAGAGAGAGAGACAATGTGGGACAAAACAAACTTAAGTATAACACAGGCCGTCCGCCATGTTAGGTAAATGATGATGTAAGCTAGTAGTACTGTACAGCAATCACCGGCCACAGGACACATAAGAAGTAACAGTTAGAAATAGAGAAGAGCACTCACCGGCCGCCATAAGGGGTCATGGTGTAAGGAGGACACTCGCCATGTGGGGCAGCCATGTAGCAGGCGCAGCAGCAGCAGCAAAACACATGTCTTTCATGAGGGAAACAGCACTCACCACCGTGTGGAGAGGCCGCAACCTTATCCAGTTCCCGAGCTCCGCCCAAGCTGACGTCACTTCCGGTATCGGTTTCTGGTACCGGTGAATTTTCACGAGTACCGATACCCCCGAAAATACCAAGTATCGGCACCGATACCGGTATCGGTGCATCCCTAATGAGAACCTATGCGACTATGGCACCAGGACAGGGTCAGGGGAGCTTTGTTTTTTTTCGCCACGCCAGTGGGCTATGATCAGGGATGCATGCACTGTCCTGTCACCATTTGAGGAGGCCACGAGGAAGGTGAGCAGTGACAGTGCATGCATCAGTGACACTGTCCCTCTTGTCCACATGTTGGAGCATACGCTGTATGGAATAATGGACAGGGCACTTGAGAGGGAGGAAGAGGAGGACTTCCTTACCTCTCAAGGCCCCCTTTATCCAGACAGTGTTCCTGCATGCCCGCCGATCACACAGGAAGAGGACGAGGAGGAGGATTGTGTCAGCATGGAGGTGGAGCCTGGCACTCAGCATCAGCAACAGTCTTCAAGGGATCATTTACAGTCCGAAGAAATCCATGGACTTGTACGTGGCTGGGAGGAGGTGGCTGTGGATCATGTCGTCCTTAGTGACCCAGAGCACTCTGGATGGAATGCCTCAGCAAACCTACGCTGCATGGCCTCCCTGATCCTGCAAAGCCTGCGGAAGGATCCTCGTATTTGTGGTATCAAGGGGAGGGATCATTACTACCTGGCAACCCTCCTTGATCCACGTTACAAGGGTAAGGTTGCGGACCTTACCTTGCCGTCGCAGAGGGAGCAGAGGATGAAACATGTTTGGGAGGCCTTGCGGAAAGGTTTGTGCAACGCATTTCCAGAGCAGGGGAGGTTACAATTTCCTGGTCCTCCTGGACAACGTGTTGCTGAGGCTTCGGTCAGTCACAGAAGGAGCGGTGGAGAAGGTGGCCATCTGACCGATGCGTTCAGACAAATTTTTAGTCCGCAGCCCCAAGGTATGATCGTCCAGCAACCATGTGTCTGATTCACATGGTGTAGGAATACCTAGGGGCAAGATCAGACTTGGACATCTTTCCACCAAAATCCTCTGGGTTACTGGATCTTGAGGATGGATCACTGTCCAGAGCTTGCACAGTATGCAATTGAGCTACTGGCCTGTCCTGCATTCAGTGTTCTTTCGGAACGCACATTCAGTGTACTGCTGGAGGCTTTGTAACTGATCACAGGGTGCGCCTGTCCACCGATCGGTCGATCGGCTGACCTTCATAAAAATGAATCAGTCTTGGATCACCAGCTACCAAGCACCTGATGCTGATGTAACCGATTGATTTTTTTTTTTAATGTGAGATCCCTTCAAGACTGCCTATGCTGATGCCTTAGTGACTATCCTGTTATGCTGATTGACAATCCTCTTCCTCTCAATTTTCATGCTGATAGCTTGTAAGAACATTTTTTGGTCCTGGGCACCGCCACCAGTGGCCAAGGCCCAAATTTTCTGCCCCTGTTTAACAGGGGCATGTAATTACAATTTTTGATGCAATACTTGCAGCAGGGCTTATTCCTGCACTCCAACTAGAGTATCTGTGAGGGGTTGCAGTGTTGTGGCACCAGCACCAGTGCCCAAGGCCCAATTTTTCTGCCCCTGTTTAACAGGGCATGTAATTACAATTTTTGATGCAATACTTTGCAGCAGGGCTCATTCCTGCACTCCAACTAGATTATCTGTGAGGGGTTGCAGTGTTGTGGCACCAGCACCAGTGGCCAAGGGCCCAATTTTTTCTGCCCTATTTAACAGGGGTGTGTAATTACAATTTTGATGCAATACTTTGCAGCAGGGCTCATTCCTGCGCTCCAACTAGAGTATCTGTGAGGGGTTGCAGTGTTGTGGCACCAGTGCCCAGGGCCCTAATTTCAGCCCCTGTTTAACAGGGTATATAATTACAATTATTGATGCAATACTTTGCAGCAGAGCACATTCTGCGCTCCAATTATAGCATCTGTGAGGGGTTGCAGTGTTGTGGCACCAGCACCAGTGCCCAAGGCCCAATTTTTCTGCCCCTGTTTAACAGGGGTGTGTAATTACAATTTTTGATGTAATACTTTGCAGCAGGGCTCATTCCTGTGCTCCAACTAGAGTATCTGTGAGGGGTTGCAGTGTTGTGGCACCAGCACCAGTGGCCAAGGCCCAATTTTTCTGCCCTGTTTAACAGGGGTGTGGTAATTACAATTTTGATGCAATACTTTGCAGCAGGGCTCATTCCTGTGCTCCAATTATAGCATCTGTGAGGGGTTGCAGTGTTGTGGCACCAGCACCAGTGCCCAAGGCCCAATTTTTATGCCCCTGTTTAACAGGGGCATGTATTTACAATTTTTTGATGCAATACTTTGCAGCAGGGCTCATTCCTGTGCTCCAACTAGAGTATCTGTGAGGGGTTGCAGTGTTGTGGCACCAGCACCAGTGGGCAAGGCCCAATTTTTCTGCCCCTGTTTAACAGGGCATGTAATTACAATTTTTGATGCAATACTTTGCAGCAGGGGCTCATTCCTGTGCTCCAACTAGAGTATCTGTGAGGGTTTGCAGTGTTGTGGCACCAGCACCAGTGGGCAAGGCCCAATTTTTCTGCCCCTGTTTAACAGGGGTGTGAAATTACAATTTTGATGCAATACTTTGCAGCAGGCTCATTCCTGCGCTCCAACTAGAGTATCTGTGAGGGGTTGCAGTGTTGTGGCACCAACACCGGTGCCCAAGGCCCAAATTTTCAGCCCCTGTTTAACAGGGGCGGTATAATTACAATTATTGATGCAATACTTTGCAGCAGGGCTCATTCCTGCGCTCCAATTATAGCATCTGTGAGGGGTTGCAGTGTTGTGGCACCAGTGCCTAAGGCCCAATTTTTCTGCCCCTGTTCAACAGGGACGTGTAATTACAATTCTCGATCTAATATTTCACAGCAGGGTCCATTTCTGCGCCCACCAAGAGTAACTGTGAGGGCTTACAGTGTTGTGGCAACACCACCCACCAACACCACCACCAAAGGCCCAATTTTTCTGCCCCTGTTCAACAGCTGCATGTAATTACAATTCTTGATATAGTATTTCACAGCAGGGCCCATTCCAGCACCCACCAAGAGTAACTGTGAGGACTTACAGTGTTGTGGCACCAGCACCACCACCACCATCACCACCAAAGGCCTAATTTTTCTATCACTGTTCAACAATGGCATGTAATTACAATTCTTGATCTAATATTTCACAAGCAGGGCCCATCTTGCGCCCACCAAAAGTAACTGTGAGGGCTTACAGTGTTGTGGCAACACCAACACCTAGGCCCTAATTTCTGCAGAGTATATAGGGCAGGCCCCCACTTTCAAACATCCAATTTACAAATGACTCCTACTTGTAAACAGAAGGAGACAACAGGAAGTGAGATGAAATCTACCCCTAGGAAGGGAAATTCTCTCCTGTAAGCGTTAATATGGGAAAAATGTGTCTTCTCTTCACTGATGCTTTATCACCAATCCTTGTTTCACTAAAACCCCAAATTTTCAAAATCCAATGTCATTGGGACAGAAAGTGAGGTGAAATCTTCTGAAGAGGTGCACAGACAGCAAAACAAATGTTACAGGGGTGATAACCCTTCCCTATGTTTTCCAAAAAGCTTAAAAATAGATTTTTTGGCTGGAGCTACACTTTAAAAATGTACCAGTTCAAAATTACAAACAGATTCTACTTAACAACAAACCTACAGTCCCTGTCTTGCTTGCACCGCCTGTATACTGCTGTTCAGAGTATATAGGGCCTGGGGGCCCCACGCCTTTCCCTTTTTTAATTTGGGTGCAGGGTTCCCCTTAATATCCATACAAGACCCAAAGGGCTTGGTAATGGACTGGGGGGGTACCCATGCCGTTTGTCTCACTGATTTTCATCCATATTGTGGGGACCCGACATTACATTAAAGCCGCAAGCAGTTTAAAATTAATTTTATTCCTTTAAAAATGTCATTTTGTGCAGGGACTGTTCTAAGCACGGGAAACATGCGCCACTTTACAGGCATACTATGGACACCCCCCAGGTACGATATTTAAAAGAATATTTCACACTTTTTTCAATGACGGAGCGATCACATGTAAACAAACCGGCGTCATGTCATGACGCCGGTTCCTCCCTCCCCTTTGTGTACCGATACCGAAACAGAGGGGGAGGGATCAGATGGCAGCAGCGCTGTGGGCTGGATGTGTAGTGCGCACAGCGCTGCTCTGTGACATGTGCAGTCACATCCATGGATCCATCCATCCATGCTCAGCCATCCCTCCATGCTCAGCAATACCCTGCACTACTCTGCACTACTCTGCTATTCCATGTGCAATACTCTGCAATTCCCTGTGCAATACCCCGCAATACTCTGAAATAGCCTGCAATACTCTGCAATACCCTGTGCAATACCCTGTGCAATACCATGTGCAATACTCTGCAATACCCCGCAATACCCTGCAATACTCTGCAATACCCCGCAATACCCAGCAATACCCTGCAATACTCTGCAATACCCTGCAATACCTTGCAATACTCTGCAATACCCTGCAATACTCTGCAATACTCTGCAATACCCCGCAATACCCAGCAATACTCTGCAATACTCAGCAATACTCTGCAATACCCTGCAATACCCAGCAATACACTGCAATACCCCGCAATACCCAGCAATACTCTGCAATACCCCGCAATACCCAGCAATACCCAGCAATACCCTGCAATGCCCTGCAATGCCCTGCAATACCTTGAAATACTCTGCAATAACCCGTAATACCCAGCAATACCCTGCAATACCCCACAATACCCCGCAATACCCCGCAATACCCCGCAGTACCCAGCAATACCCTGCAATACTCTGCAATACTCAGCAATACTCTGCAATACCCAGCAATACACTGAAATAGCCTGCAATACTCTGCAATACCCTGTGCAATACCCTGTGCAATACCATGTGCAATACTCTGCAATACCCCGCAATACCCTGCAATACTCTGCAATACCCCGCAATACCCAGCAATACCCTGCAATACTCTGCAATACCCTGCAATACCTTGCAATACTCTGCAATACCCTGCAATACCCTGAAATACTCTGCAATACTCTGCAATACCCCGCAATACCCAGCAATACCCAGCAATACTCTGCAATACTCAGCAATACTCTGCATTACCCTGCAATACCCAGCAATACACTGCAATACCCCGCAATACCCAGCAATACTCTGCAATACCCCGCAATACCCAGCAATACCCTGCAATGCCCTGCAATGCCCTGCAATACCTTGAAATACTCTGCAATAACCCGTAATACCCAGCAATACCCTGCAATACCCCACAATACCTCGCAATACCCCGCAGTACCCAGCAATACCCTGCAATACTCTGCAATATTCTGCAATACTCTGCAATACTCTGCAATACTCCGTAATACCCAGCAATACCCTGCAATACTCTGCAATACTCTGCAATATTCTGCAATACTCTGCAATACTCCGCAATACCCTGCAATACCCTGCAATGCTCTGCAATATTCTGCAATACTCTGCAATACTCTGCAATACCCTGCAATACCCCGAAATACCCTGCAATACCCTGCAATACCCAGCAATACCCTGCAATACCCAGCCATACCCAGCCATACTCTGCCATACCCAGCCATACTCTGCCATGCTCACCCATACTCTGCCATGCTCTGCCATGCTCAGCCATACTCAGCCATACTCGGCCTCTGTATGTGGCCAGGCTGTGGAAGTCTCACACATGTGGTATCGACGTACTCAGGAGGAGTAGGAGAATCTATTTTGGGGTGTAATGTTTGGTATGTACATGCTAAAAAAAATGCATTTTAACCACTTCCCGCCCGCCGTCATACGACGTTCTTGACTTTGTGCGGGGATATCTGAATGATGCTTGCAGCTACAGGCATCATTCAGATATCAGCTTTTTCAGCTGGCGATTTCCTACACCATAAGAATGATCATAGCGGCTGTTCCACTGCTTGATCGTTCTTACGGGAGGCGAGAGGGGACATCCCCCCTCCCGCCACCCTCCGGTGCTTCTACAACCGACTCACCGTTACGATCGAAGCCAGGATCGTTTTTTGTTTTTTTTATTACTTCAGGCTTCCCAGCCTAGAGGTGAGATGTGGGGTCTTATTGACCCCATATCTCACTGTAAAGAGCACCTGTCGTGCCATATTCCTATTACAAGGGATGTTTACATCCCTTGTAATAGGAATAAAAGTGATCAAAAAATATTTTTTTGGGAAAAAAGTGTCAAACTAAAATAAATAAAGTAAAATGAACAATAAAAATTTTTTTTTTTAAAGCGCCCCTGTCCCTGTGTGCTCGCATGCAGAAGCGAACGCATACGTAAGTCCCACCCACATATAAAAACGGTGTTCAAACCACACATGTGAAGTAACGCTGCGATCGGTAGAGCGGGAGCAATAATTTTGGCCCTAGACCACCTCTGTAACTCAAAACATGTAACCAGTAAAAAATGTTAAAGCGTCGCCTATGGGGATTTTTAAGTAGTGAAGTTTGGCGCCATTCCATGAGCATGTGCAATTTTGAAGGGTGACATGTTAGATATCTATTTACTCGGCATAACTTCATCTTTCACATTATGCAAAAACATTGGGCTAACTTTACTGTTTTTTTTTTTTTAAAGCACAAAAAAACGCGTTCAAATAATTGCTGTGCAAATACCATGCAAGATAAAAAGTTGTGACGACCGCCATTGTATAATCTAGGGTCTTTGCTAAAAAAACATATATAATGTTTTGGGGTTCTATGTAATTTTCTAGCAAATAAATGATGATTTTTACATGTAGGAGAGAAATGTCAGAACTGGCCTGGGTGCTCCAGAATGGCTGAAGGTACTCCCTGCATGTTGGGTCTTTGTATGTGGCCTCGCTGTGTAAAAGTCTCACACATGTGGAGTAATAGCAGAATGTGTTTTGGGGTGTAATTTGTGGTATGCATATGCGGTGTGTGAGAAATAACCAGCTAATATGACAATTTTGTAAAAAAAAAAAAAAAGAAAAAAAAAATCTTGATTTTGCAAAGAATTGTGGAAAACTTCAAAAAACTCATCATGCATCTTTCCAAATACCTTGGAATGTCTTCTTTCCAAAAAGGGGTCATTTGGGGGGTATTTGTACTTTTCTGGCATGTTAGGGTCTCAAGAAATTAGATAGGCCGTCAGTAATTCAGGTGTGATCAATTTTCAGATATTGGCACCATAGCTTTCGGACTCTATAACTTTCACAAAGACCAAATAATATACACCAATTTGTACTTATTTTTACCAAAGATATGTAGCAGTATAAGTTTTGGCCAAAATTTATGAAGAAAAATTACTAATTTGCTAAATGTTATAACCGAAACAAAGAAAAATTCATTTTTTTACAGAATTTTCAGTTTCTTTTCTTTTATAGAGCAAAAAATAAAAAAACCCAGTGGTGATTAAATACAACCAAAAGAAAGCTCTATTTGTGTGGAAAAAAAGGGCAAAAATTTCATATAGGTACAGTGTTGCATGACTGAGTAATCGTCATTCAAAATGTGAGAGCACCGAAAGCTGAAAATTGGTCTGGTTATTAAGGGGGTTTAAGTGCCCAGTGGTCAAGTGGTTAAGCATCATTAAAATCACTGCTCCCGAAAAAACGGCCATTTTTAAAACTTTTTTTGCATTGATACATGTCCCCTGGGGCAGGACCCGGGTTCCCAAACCCTTTTTAGGACAATAACTTATATTAGCCTTTAAAATTACTGGTAGCACTTTTGATTTCAAACGTTTGAGTCCCATAGACTTTAATGGGGTTCTAAAGTTCGTGCGAAGTTTCGGTCCATTCGCAGGTTCTGGTGCGAACCGAACCGGGGGGGGGTGTTCAGCTCATCCCTAGTTATGAGGATAGGTTATGAGCACTGAACTTGTTCTCCCTGGAGAGGAGATGCTTGAGAGGGGATATGATTTCAATGTACAAATATCGTACTGGTGACCCCACAATAGGGATAAATAAGACATGCGACCATTCACTAAAACTAGAAGAAAAGCAGTTTAACCTTAAACTGTGTAGAGGGTTCTTTACTGTAAAAGCGGTTAGGATGTGGAATTCTCTTCCACAGGCAGTGGTTTCAGCAGGGAGCATTGATAATTTCAAAAAACAATTAGATATGCACCTGAACGACCACAACATACAGGGATATACAATGTAATACTGACATAAAATCACACACATAGGTTGGACTTGTGTCTTTTTTCAACCTCGCCTATTATATATATTTTTTTAGCAGAGACCCTAGAGAATAAAATGGCGGACGTTTATTTTATGTCACACTGTATTGGCGCAGCAGTCTTTCAAGCGCAATTTTTTGGGGAAAAATACACTTCAATTAATAAAAAAATCTAAACAGTAAAGTTAGCACAATTTTTTTATAATTTGAAAGATGATGTTACGCCGCGAGAATCGTGATCTTTATTCTAAGCAAAAAAATCATGATTCTTATTTTATCCAGAATCGTGCAGCTCTACTGTACATAAACAATAAAAATGCACAATTCACTGTACAACCATACTGTTAATGAATTCACAATATATTCATGCGGTCTCCAGTCTACCCGACACATTTCTGGTTTGAACACCTCTCTTCAGATGTATTGACAGGGAGATATATATTCATTCAGTATGTCAGGAAGGCTCTGTCAGAAGAAAGAATAATGCCTGCAGACAAATCCCTGTTCCCCGAACCTCCCGATGAAGAGGCATGTTAAAACGAGCTAAAGTGCGCGCGCATATGCGCACGTGCAGGAGCACCAATATGCACCAGAATGCATGTGAATTTGCATGGCGCATCCCATGACAGATAAAGGTGCCAAATGGGCTATTTAAGCTGGATCAGCACCCAGGGTCAGTGCTGTCTTTTCTACAGCGTTCTGTGATTGTCCTGTTCCCTGTTACCTGCATCTGCTCTTGAAATACTTACCCGGCTTGCTCATGACTGTTCCAATATATAATAACGCAATATCAGAGTACCAGAGACCCATGTACTCTACATCATGGAGAAATCTATAGGGGTCCCCCTAGAGGCTGAGGAAACATAGACCAGTGTTGCATCATATGTAGATTAGTGCAATAAATTGCAACAATCGATCTAATGGTCTATTTATTTGACCTAATTTCATACAGGCATGTGGGATAAAGTCTCATAGATGTTATACCTAAGGTGCTGGCCTCGATCTGCATCAGATTTTATTTACTTTTCACAACCTCCTGATGAAAATCCCTCTAAAAAGGGATGATAGCTCACTGCGTTATTCAGGCCGGGGGAGGGGGGTGACCTTGAGACACATTATCAAGTGTGTCTCACGTTGGAGAAATATCTTGTTCCAGTCTAGAAAAAATAATAAAAAATATGCTGCGCTGAAATGTGGTATAAATTATGTATATCAAATAATAGTCCAAACTGGGATAGTTTTAAATGATAAATGCGTAGTGTGCTAAAAATGCTACACAATGGTGTTGTTACCTCAGTGCAAAATTTGCAAAAAATCATCAGTTACCAATATACAAAATAAATAAATAAATCAATAAAATATAATAGTGTTAATACATCAGTGCAAAATTACAAATAAATCAGCAAATACCAATATACAAAATAAATGAATAAATCAATAAAATGTAAAGTGCAACATGCAATTAATCTACCGCAGTAGTTATAATATGTGCAGTATTCAAAAAAGTGCCAAGTGCCATACACTGATATAATTTACAATCCAAAAATAAATATATAAAAAAATAAATAAATCTGTGAGTCTAATATTCAATAATATAGGTGTATAAAAAAAGTCAATAAAAGAAAAGTGTCCATAAGAGAAAATCCAGCATGCTGCAAATAATCTCAGTGCTTATGAAACCATGCTCCAGTGTCATTCAGTGACCCCCCGGGAAAGCCTCTCACCTCAGAGTGTGTGCCTCAGCTGTGAAACTAAGTCTAAACACGCTTTGGAGCCATCCCACAGCTCAGTGATGGTATCCAGGTGCACAGCATAAGTAGCAGCTCCACAAATATAGGAGAATAAAAGAAAAAACTGGATGGTGTAACGTTTAAAATGATGAAGACACGTGACCCTGTGTCGAACACGTGTAGAGGAGGGGCCAGGACAGAGCACGGAGCTGTCTATTTCGCTGTGATGCGACGCACACTTCACCCTCTTTGACTATCAATATCTGGAGGCTATTGCTAGGTTGGTGCACTCACGCATCCCGAATTTGTGAATACCCCATTGTGGGGAGTGTTTTTTACTTCAACAAAACTTTTTTAAATGTTATTACACCATCCAGTTTTTTCTTTTATTCTCCTATATTTGTGGAGCTGCTACTTATGCTGTGCACCTGGATCAGGGCCGATCCTAGGGTCACAGGCGCCTGGGTGCAGAAATATTTCTGGCGCCCCCACATGGGCGTGGTCATCTTACTAACTCCTCCCCTTTACTAATGTTTCTATGGCAACAACTCCACCTCTCCATCTGTAAGCCCCACCACTTTGCTTTGACAATAACTTGGTTAACGGCTTTGGCAAGTCAAAATTAATGTTTTATTTATTGACAATTCTGTCAAGTGCATGTAAATCAAAAAGTGTATCAGAAAAAAAACTTGGAATATAAATATGAACTGAACAATATTAAACTTTTGAACAGAAAATGAGGTAGCAGAAAATATATAACTACAGATATGTGCAAGATAGATTGATTCTGTACTTTTTACATTTTCAATAAATACAATCACTAAAGTGCAAATAACAGATTTGCATAATGCATACAATCACAAAACAAAATGCAAATATCAATTAAATAAAGTTAAAGTGGCTGGCTTCATAGTTACATAGTTACATAGTAGGTGAGGTTGAAAAAAGACACAAGTCCATCAAGTCCAACCTATGTGTGTGATTATGTGTCAGTATTACATTACATATCCCTGTATATTGCGGTCATTCAGGTGATTATCTAATAGTTTCTTGAAGCTATCAATGCTCCCCGCTGAGACCACCACCTGTGGAAGGGAATTCCACATCCTTGCCGCTCTTACAGTAAAGAACCCTCTACGTAGTTTAAGGTTAAACCTCTTTTCTTCTAATTGTAATGAATGGCCACGAGTCTTATTAAACTCTCTTCTGCGAAAAAGTTTTATCCCTATTGTGGGGTCACCAGTACAGTATTTGTAAATTGAAATCATATCCCCTCTCAAGCGTCTCTTCTCCAGAGAGAATAAGTTCAGTGCTCGCAACCTTTCCTCATAACTAAGATCCTCCAGACCCTTTATTAGCTTTGTTGCCCTTCTTTGTACTCGCTCCATTTCCAGTACGTCCCTCCTGAGGACTGGTGCCCAGAACTGGACAGCATACTCCAGGTGCGGCCGGACCAGAGTCTTGTAGAGCGGGAGAATTATTGTTTTATCTCTGGAGTTGATCCCCCTTTTAATGCATGCCAATATTCTGTTTGCTTTATTAGCAGCAGCTTGGCATTGCATGCCATTGCTGAGCCTATCATCCACTAGGACCCCCAGGTCCTTTTCCATCCTAGATTCCCCCAGAGGTTCTCCCCCTAGTGTATAGATTGCATTCATATTTTTGCCACCCAAATGCATTATTTTACATTTTTCTACATTGAACCTCATTTGCCATGTAGTCGCCCACCCCATTAATTTGTTCAGGTCTTTTTGCAAGATTTCCACATCCTGCGGAGAAGTTATTGCCCTGCTTAGCTTAGTATCGTCTTCAAATACAGAGATTGAACTGTTTATCCCATCCTCCAGGTCGTTTATGAACAAATTAAATAGGATTGGTCCCAGCACAGAACCCTGGGGAACCCCACTACCCACCCCTGACCATTCTGAGTACTCCCCATTTATCACCACCCTCTGAACACGCCCTTGTAGCCAGTTTTCAATCCATGTACTCACCCTATGGTCCATGCCAACGCACCTTATTTTGTACAGTAAACGTTTATGGGGAACTGTGTCAAATGCTTTCGCAAAATCCAGATACACCACGTCTACGGGCCTTCCTTTATCTAGATGGCAACTCATCTCCTCATAGAAGGTTAATAGATTGGTTTGGCAAGAACGATTCTTCATGAATCCATGCTGATTACTGCTAATGATATCATTCTTATTACTAAAATCTTGTATATAGTCCCTTATCATCCCCTCCAAGAGTTTACATACTATCGATGTTAGGCTAACTGGTCTGTAATTCCCAGGGATGTTTTTTGGGCCCTTTTTAAATATTGGTGCTACATTGGCTTTTCTCCAATCAGCTGGTACCATTCCAGTCAATAGACTGTCTGTAAAAATTAGGAACAATGGTCTGGCAATCACCTGACTGAGTTCCCTAAGTACCCTCAGATGCAAGCCATCTGGTCCCGGTGATTTATTAATGTTAAGTTTCTCAAGTCTAATTTTAATTCCGTCCTCTGTAGGTGCTTCCTGTGTTGTGTCATGAGGATAAACACTGCAGTTTTGGTTACTGAAGCCCCCCGATTCACTCGTGAAGACTGAGGAGAAGAAGAAATTCAATACCATTGCCATCTCCCCATCCTTTGTAACCAGATGTCCTTCCTCATTCTTTATGGGGCCAATATGGTCTGTCCTCCCTTTTTTACTGTTTACATACTTAAAGAATTTCTTGGGATTTTTTTTGCTCTCCTCCGCTATGTGTCTTTCATGTTCTATCTTAGCCATCCTAATTGTACCCTTACATTTCTTATTGCATTCTTTATAAATTCTGAATGCTGAGGATGATCCCTCAACCTTGTATTTTTTGAAGGCCTTCTCCTTTGCTTTTATATGCATTTTTACATTGGAGTTAAGCCATCCAGGATGTTTGTTCGCTCTTTTAAATTTATTACCCAATGGGATACATTGGCTAATGTCCTTATTTAATATGCTCTTAAAGCAAACCCATCTCTCCTCCGTATTCTTTGTTCCTAATATTTCCCATCCTTCCCATCCTTCTTAGCAACCAGCCATATACAGTGTGTTTAAAGAGGGAAAAAAAACGCAAAATGCATGAAAACTGCATGCAAAAACAAGGATTTAAAAGTGCAAAATGTGCCTGAAAAATGCATCAAGCGCAGCAGCATAGATGTGAACCTAGCCTCGGAGTGCTCTGATTAACCCCAAATAAAGTTCAGCTGTTCTTTCCTGACATTTTCTTAGTCGCATCCTACAGCAAAAGCCATGGTCCACAGAGGGCTTCCAAAGCATCAGAGGGATCTCGTTGTTAAAAGGTATCAGTCAGGAGAAGGGTACAAAAGAATGTCCAAGGCATTAGATATACCATGGAACACAGTGAACACAGTCATCATCAAGTGTAGAAAATACGGCACAACAGTGACATTACCAAGAACTGGACGTCACTCCAAAATTGATGAAAAGACGAGAAGAAAACTGGTCAGGGAGGCTGCCAAGAGGCCTACAGCAACATTAAAGGAGCTGTAGGAATATCTGGCTGTGTGCTACATGTGACAATAATCTCCCGTATTATTCATATGTCTGGGTTATGGAGTAGAGTGGCAAGCTTTTTCTTAATAAAAACATCCAAACCCAGCAAAATATTGCAAAAACACATCTGCAGTCTCCCAAAATTTTTTGGTACATTAACTTCCAGTTGTGAGACACTAGGGAAGGATGCAGTGTGTACACATTGTTTGATTATTTAATCAAACAAAACTAACTCTGAGCCTTGGCAACAGCAAAATTTTTAATCACATTATGTATATCCAAGTCTTCACAGAAGGATTTTTCAATGGATATTATGGATAAGTTGGAAAGTCTTGCATGGGACATTGTGGAACGGAGATCATTTTTTTATCAGCTTTAGTTTTGAAAATGAACGTTCCCCAGCAGCTACACTTACAGGAAGTGTCATCAATATTCTCAGTGAAATAGAAAGGTTAGGGAATGTGTTGGTCAAGTTATTCTCCACTAGATACTGCAAGATGTTGGTGACTGTCATCTCCTGAGTTAGAAAAGGTCTAATGGTGTCCAGTTCATCACAAAGATCTATTCCACTAATGTCAGAGTGGGATATCTGGCTGTCAGTTAACTTGTTTTGCAGATCCATGCAACACTTCAATATATAATTTCTGTCCATTACAAGTTTTGGGATTTCATATAAAAACGCAAATGTGTCACAGTGGCACTGAAGTAGCGTGAATCTCTCATTTATGGACTGGATGGATGTGTCCAAAACGGCAAAGAAAAAATTCACTTTAAAATATTGTGCTGGGTCTGCAAGAGACTCATCTTCATGTTCATAGTCAAACATTTTCTTTCTCCGTCAAGGTCTAATTGTAACGGCATCAGGAAATTGCGCGTCACAATCAAGCTTTTCAGTTATTTCTTTGGCATCAGATAGCACATTCTCAAAGCCTTCATCGGATCTGTATTCCACTTTTCCGGTTCCTGTACACAACCTGATAGGTTTAATGTTGTTTGCTGCAGTATTTTGCTGATTACGTTCACCTTTGATAATAATTCATACCAAATGACAATGGAACAAATGAATTTGAATAATTTAATTTTCATTGCCAGGGATTGAGCCTGATGTTTGGTGTTAATATCCCTGTTGTCATCATCTGAGATGTCATACAGTGCATCAAATACCTCAGGTAGGAAATAATGCAAGGGTTTAATTGCTGCAACTCTGCTTTCCCATCTGGTATTGGAGAGTGGTTTTAAAGTTAGATTTGTAACATGCTCCTTGAGTACTTGCCATCGTTGGGTGGATGAGACAAAGAACACATAAAGTTCTTGAATGACGCCAAAAAAATCTATTGTCAGGTATGAAATATTTGCAGCGTCATTCACAACCAAGTTGAGAGTATGTGTACTGCATGGAACAAAAAAGGCTAGTGGGTTGATATTGAGTATTTTTTGCTGCAAACATTTTGTTTTCCTTTCATATTTGCGCCATTGTCATAGCCTTGGCCACTCATATTCTCAATGGCAATCTGATTGTTCTTTAAGTAGGCCAGCAAAAAGGATGTCAGTCCTTCAGATGTTGAATTTCAATTTTTTTTTCACTTTGATCTAGAACAACAAATCGGACAATGCTAATCTGCTCTATGTGGCTCACATCAGGAGTACAATCCAGGATAATGGAGAAATATTTGGACTCATTCAGGCTTCGTATAATTTTTTCTCATATTTTGGTTCCAACTATGGCAATTATCTCATTCTGAATCTTGTAACCAAGATAATGTGGCATTTGTGAATGTTGTGAAATGGAGCACTGAATTCTCTGAATATGTTCAGATATGATGGGATCAAATTTCCCTACCATTTCAACCAATTTCAGGAAGTTACCATTATTGTTTTGAAACAAACGGGTATCACAGCCACGAAGCGCCAGATTTTGTCCTGCTAAATATTGGATAATGTAGATTATTCGCTGTATGACAGAATACCAACGTTTCTCTTCTTTTTTAATGATCTTTTGATTGACACGATCAATGGTTGTTCCCTTTTCCAGAGCTCTTGAAAGATCCATCCATTTCTTATAATTTGTGACATGGATTGTGTTTTTTTCATGTCGGCTTAAATGTCTTGACAGGTGCTGCCAATCATTAAAGCCTTGTTTTGAGGCCAAAGCCATATTGTCACCATTGAATAGCCGGCAAGCAAAGCACTGGACTGAATTATTGGATGTGGAATAAATCAACCAATTTCTTGGTATCTTCTCTCCATTATCCAGTACTCTTTGGTAGTAAGAGACAGAAAAGCTCCTGCTGGTATCATCTTTTGGGAACGTAGAAGCCTTTTCTTGAACAGGACCAATTTTTATCAAAGTTAGTCTGTGTTGGTCATCTATATTTTCAGGCCAGAAAGCAAGATCACTTGAGATCCCACTTGATGTTGTTGATGGCTGTTCAAGTTCCATTTCCGTTTCCTCATCCATAAGTACAATAGACTCAGTGTCTGAGTTAGAGGAAACCTCAGATATATCTTCCTCTTCAATGTCAAAATGCTCTGCTGCTGAAACAATGTAACCTGAAGTTACATCTCCAGTTGTTATTGGCTCAGTGACACACTCAGGATCCACGGGGACAAGATCATCATCACATTCTGATGACTCTTCTAAATCTGTATTTTTTTCACCTTCTCCACCATGTGATATGTCTGTGACACTGGACCTTAACTCTTTGCTTGATGTTGATGCATCTGTTCAAAGGGAATCTTGACCACTGCTTAACCACTTCAGCCCCGGAAGGATTTACCCCCCTTCCTGACCAGAGCACTTTTTACAATTTGGCACTGCGTCGCTTTAACTGCTAATTGCGCGGTCATGCAATGCTGTACCCAAACGAAATTTGCGTCCTTTTCTTCCCACAAATAGAGCTTTCTTTTGATGGTATTTGATCACCTCTGCCGTTTTTATTTTTTGCGCTATAAACGGAAAAAGACCGAAAATTTTGAAAAAAAGGATATTTTCTACTTTTTGTTATAAAAAAAATCCAATAAATTCAATTTTAGTCATACATTTAGGCCAAAATGTATTCGGCCACATGTCTTTGGTTAAAAAAATGTCAATACGCGTATATTTATTGGTTTGCACAAAAGTTATAGCGTCTACAAACTAGGGTACATTTTCTGGAATTTACACAGCTTTTAGTTTATGACTGCCTATGTCATTTCATAAGGTGCTAAAATGGCAGGGCAGTACAAAACCCCCCCAAATGACCCCATTTTGGAAAGTAGACACCCCAAGGAAATTGCTGAGAGGCATGTTGAACCCATTGAATATTTATTTTTTTTGTCCCAAGTGATTGAATAATGACAAAAAAATAAAAAAATTACAAAAAGTTGTCACTAAATGATATATTGCTCACACAGGCCATGGGCATATGTGGAATTGCACCCCAAAATGCCAAGATGGCACAACCCCCCCCCCAAATGACCCCATTTTGGAAAGTAGACACCCCAAGCTATTTGCTGAGAGGCATGTTGAGTCCATGGAATATTTTATTTTTTGACACAAGTTGCGGGAAAGTGACAAATTTTTTTTTTTGCACAAAGTTGTCACTATGGGCATATGTGGAATTGCACCCCAAAATACATTCAGCTGCTTCTCCTGAGTACGGGGATACCACATGTGTGGGACTTTTTGGGAGCCTAGCCGTGTACGGGGACCCGAAAACCAAGCACCGCCTTCAGGATTTCTAAGGGCATAAATTTTTGATTTCACTCCTCCCTACCTATCACAGTTTTGAAAGCCATAAAATGCCAAGGTGGCACAAAACCCCCCCAAATGACCCCATTTTGGAAAGTAGACACCCCAAGCTATTTGCTGAGAGGCATGTTGAGTCCATGGAATATTTTATATTTTGACA